>NW_022704401.1:2859653-2897808 GCF_011630105.1 Anneissia japonica | reverse complement strand
GTATTTTAACAACATCTATCAGCGCTGCATACTTTCGGATCGACGATTAAAAAAAGTAACCAAGCCCAAAAGTGTATGTACTGCGCATGACTGGACTACACAGGCAAAGCTCCCCGGTGTGTTATTCATTTGCATCTACTTGGCGAAAGAATATAGGCTAGGCCTACGTGTTTGCTAAACTGGATAACCTGAAAAAAAAGTTTTAAAATGTATGGCATGCGTGGCTCGCTCCCATGACTCGCACATTGGTTCACATGACTCGTACTTTGGCACTACGCCAACTAGAGTCAGGGCCCTGGCAGAAGAATCCCTGGTAGGGTTTGCAGTTTTTTTTTTCGCAAGGGGAATACGATGCTTAATCCTTCATTCCATTTTTCAACTGATAGCCATGCCTTCAAATGTGTTTTCCCACAGTATTGTGTTTTCCAGTATTTTGCCTTTTAATTTGTATATAATTACGTCTCCTCCCTGACCCACACATCATTTTCAAAAGCACAGTATACTGTACTTTTGTACAAAGGTGAAGCAAAGATTCAGCAAAATGGGTTTCGGCAAACTGTTTTGTTATGATTTCAGTGAACTGGATTTGGCAAACTGGGTTTTGGCAAAGTGGCTATGGACTCAGCCAACTGGGTTTCAGCAAAAACTTGTTAGATACAAATATAAGTACTAGTAGCAAGGGTGGGCGTGGTCGAGCTTCGAATAAAAGGTTTCAAAATTGGTCGTGGGGGCGAAGCTCCCGAAAATTTTGACAATTTATAGCGGTTTCAAAGGCATATTTAATCGATTTTAGAGCCTACTAATATGTAAAAAATACATATAATTTTTTTTTTCTCCCCGACGAATTGTGCTTTTTCTCCCCGTCGGGGGGGGCACCCCTGACTAGTAGGACAGTGGTCAGTTAATAAATCAACGCCTCTATCTTGGCTGCAAGCACTACTGCTGTTCCTAATGCGGGGCTGGACACTCTTTCTCCCATTGTGGTGCTAGCACAAGAGAAGTTGAGAGATACAGAGTTGATAATCGGACTCCAAACAATTTGATCGTCTATGTACTTAAGTTAACGTACTACATTGTAACATTGAACCAGCTATCTGTGTATCTGTGAGTATTACTTAATTGGCTCTCTGGACAGAGAGAAATTATTTGTCATATGATTGTTCTGTCCTCATTTTTATCCCCCATTAAAGTCAACAGACATACCACTGCTGACCCACATTTTATCGAGGCTTGAATCTATAAAACGTTACAATAAATTTAATGACTGACAATAAATCCTGACATTTAAACCATTACAATTTAATCACCATAAACAGCCTTTGCTATGCAGACCAAATACTGAAGTGAATATCATGTCTTCTAAAGAAATGAAAGTGCAAAGAGGTACGAATGAGTGTCCTAATAATACGGTAATCACACTCTTTCTCTATCATTGTATAGATCTTTATTTCACCGGTGTTACCAGGATTTGCTCGATGGGGGAGGGGTTCCCTGTGTGCAACGGGAAGGCCAATTTCCTGGAATATAGCATACAGTAAGTGGCGGAGGCAGAGCAGCCCAAAACACCTCAAAGGAGGTACAGGGGAGAATCCCCCGGAAACCCAAAAAATGTAGGGATTTGAAAGGCTTATTTTAGTCTTTCATTCTGTAAAAATTGTTTTTTTCTGTCCGACCAATGTTTCTTCTCCCTGACAGAAGAGGGGATCTGGTCCTAAGCCCCCAACTGGCACCACCACTGTCTTATGTCCTGCAGACTTGTTATTATATACAAAAATGTAACGAAACACAAGATACAAATACACAAATATAATAGCAAATCGAGTCTAAACACTCGCTAAATTTCTCAACCCCATACTGCATTTCAAAAATGGACTTCAAATTCAAATTGGGACAATGAAATATAAGAATTTTTTATTAATTAATATGCTTAATGAATTATTGATTAAAACATTTAATGAACTGCCGATTTCCTAGCAAAGCAATAAAACATGACAAAGATTTTGAATTTTCTGAAGTCCATAAAAACAAGAACACACCAGTTTTTTCTTTTTTTTACATTTACACAGAAAATGTACTCTAGTAGCATACTAAACTCAAATTTAGTGTTTCTATGTTTATAGTTAGATGAAAATGTTAAAATATTCTTTATGATTAAACATGAAAAGCATTATTTATGGAATGGAGGAATACCATTTCCAAGCATCTAGATGCAGGTGCCATATCCTTAAAAATGTGCTCACCTCAGCACACAACCATGGCGAAGTAATGACTATCAAACCAGCACCACCACCACAAACTAGACACCTGTGGGACTGCATCCCCTTTAGAATCATATAAATGGACCCATCTGATTAAGGTTAAGGACCAGGGGCCAGATTTATCAAACTAGAAATCAGCTTAAATTCATCTTAAGTCCATTTTTTTGCTTAAGTCAAATTTATCAATATTGCTTAGCTTAAAAAATGCTTAAAATTAGAAAGTCAATTGTACGTTGGCGCCATCTAACGACGATTTTTAGGCCAAGAATTTGCTAACATTGGGTAATAAATCAGTGTAAGATATTTATTAGGGACATCTTAACTTTCTTGACTTAAGACATTTGCTAAGCTGAGATTGATAAATCCCGGGCCAGATATAAGTTTCCCAGCCCTGAACCACGGTCAAAATGTGGACATTAGCTTTAAAATTTGAATCAAAAAAATTATCACAAATCAAAAAACTGTAAAATGTTACGTGGATAACTCACTACCATATATAAAAACTACGAAAGATAACCCATACAGTAAGATGTTGATTTTTACTTCTATTTTACTGAAGATGACTGAAAAGTGCTTTTAATTTTGTTTTAACTGGATATATTATAAAAGTATAACATTGTAATGAGGGCATCTATAGGTCAAACTGTCCAATAATACTTGCACATCTCAACCCAATCATAGGGAGACCGTGGTGGTGTCAACTCTCAAGCCACAGGGAGCTTTCAATTGAGAACGTAGAATAAGAATGTAGAACAAATTCACTCAACCGTGACTGGTGTCACATGTCTACATTCTACTATAAATCAATTTCGATTTTTTATGATGCATACACGGAGATATCACGATGGCAAAGACCGACCTAGTGTACCAATGTTTAATACAGTATAGGGGCGCAGCTGGGATAAAATTTGCATGCGCAGCAATCAACCAGTTTGGGGAATGGGTGCCGATATCCCCCGGCCAGGCCCAGGGCAGAAGGCCTGGAAAATTTGCATTATTTCATGATAGAATTATTAATGCTTGTGGTACAATCTCAATTTTAATTATTTTGATTAATTGGAGGGGGCCAGGACCCACTCGATCCCTCCCCCTCTGGCTATGGCCCCGAGTACAGTCCTTGGTCTGGCCTGAATGTACATATATTCGGCCAACGATTTCAGGAGAGAATGCAACGCACAACATTCTGACATGCACAGTTAAATTAATGTCATGACTACACTCTATGTTCTACATCGTTGCAAATCAAAAGCACCCTACTATTCCCAACTAGCACCTGAATGCCTTAAACATGGATCTTCATAATCTTAATATGAAAAAGGTTGAATTGTGAATATCTAAATTCAACATTTTTAAATAACTATAAATACTCGTAGAATAATCCAATATCTGTTTCCTATATTTATAAGAATAAGTTTTAACAAAATATTGCAAAAATCTAAAAAAGCATGTTACTACACTATATATTATATGCAAAATAAATGATTTAAAAAGTAATCATCTATTCTAAAATAGGCTGAATTGAGCTCCTATATATGTACTACATTTGATAGTTTTTCTTGGGATCTGACATTGCTCTTGATTTTTTAGCTTGATACACACTGAACGTACAGCCGATTAGGTACCATGATCAGTTGTATACTATATTGTAGTGGCGATCATCCTCCGCAATCAGAGTCACACTGGGGCATGTTTTACAGACGTCTGGGTACATGGAGATGAAGTCTTGTTGGCTATGCTGCAAGGGACGCATTACTTTGATTGAAATTTCTAGAGTGTTTCCAAGAAGACACATTTCAACCTGGAAAAAAAATTTGACCAATTTACTACTTGAAAAATCATTGTACTGTACAATTACACTGAAACTATAAAAATGCGAAAGGCTGCTTGTTTCTATAAATCTAACCTGAAGTTGAATAATAATATAATTCTTTATTGGTCATCATTCTATTAGGAAATTGGCCAATGGGGGCCTGTGGCAGCCGCAGCCCAGCACCACTTGACTTAACTACAACATAAGAGACACATATACAGTAGGGATACAAACATTGCCATTAATTCACCTACAAAAAAAATCATTTCTAATTCTTGTACATGTATTTTAATTATTTTTAACAGGTTAGCAGAGAGAATTAATTTTGGTTTCGGGCTTACAGCCCATTATCTTCTGTGGATTGGATTTCTTCGGTATGATACACACCAAGAATAACTCACGAAAGTCCCAAGACTTATTACCAGTGGGGTCCTTCTGGTGGTGAATTAGGCAGTGCACCAGGATACAATCTCCTGCTATTTTCCAAAGAGTGTACTGCATGTTTTAACATGCACATGAGCCATTTTGCACATGGGACCAACATCTTAAATGTCTCATTTGAAATAGGCTTTTCAACTTGCATTTCAGCCTTCCAGCTGAAGCACAAAGAAGAGCAGTAATGGGTACTGAACTGCAGACCAAGAGATCTCTACTGCTCAGCACACACAGTGGCTAACATTTAGCCAACTGAGCTAGCTGCTCTCAATCTATACAACCCACCAACATGTCTTTTTGTGCTTCATCGTATTGTTATTTACAATTTTTGTATTTTATTGACATTTATAATAAATAAATAAAAGACACTCATCTCCACTTGTGGCATTGACAATTATGATACTACTAGTTGTGAGTACTGATTTCTTTTGACCATGAACATTTAAGTGACTTCTATAAAATACAATTTCATTTGTGAAAATTGACCAGCAAAATGAAAAATTAGAGCAAATGAACACTTGCAATTTTTACACAGACTAAGATGAACAAAACGAACATTTGAGTCTCATAAAGCACTCTACACTACCTTATTCATCAGTAAAATTGATGCTGAAAGTAACATATATCTAGGCCTTAGTGATACATTACAAAGACATCAGATTCTATAGAAATAGTGCACAGTGCTTGATTTTTATGCCGACTTGATAACATGCTAAGACTTCGCACTGCCTTTGTTTTTGTGTGTGGACAAAGCGTTTGAAATCAGTCAAGCGTGTAGGAGCATGTGACGCATAAATTGTGAATGAAAGAGTTAAAACCTTAATGTCCAAAGATGAGCATCCTTTTGTTGAATTGCCTTTGATTAGACAACCTCTCTATCTTATATATTTCATGTATACCCTGGTATCTCATGTTTAAATTTTAATGAGTGTAGGTAAATTTTCAAAAACTTCCCTCACTAATTTATATTTTTGACCAGATCAAAATAGTTGTACTAACACTGTGAATATGTTATTGTTTTATAAAGCACTTTGGATAGGATCATGTATAAGCTGCCACACATGCAGTTAATGCCTGTGTGATAGGTTCACGTGAATTGCCTGAAATGTATTCTCAAGAAAAAATGCAGATTCTGAACAGATTTTTAGTTGTGAAGGTTGTGCCCTAGAGAGGCAAAGAATGCATTTCTGGGCCTCTTGGAAAACAATTTTTCCAAAATGCCAACAAAACAAAACTCTGATGTCTGTAAGTTCGTCTAACTTAGAATCTATGTCATGGTTCTTAGGTCTGTGCAATGAGTGCATATATCCATTTTAGGTGTGCAGGTTTAACCTAAAGTTGGCACTTACTGTATTTTTTTTTTAATGGATCTATTTTACATGTTATAACATGTAAAATAGGGCCATGTTATCCAATAAAAAAAAAGCCATTTTAGTATTTTTTAAAATAATTGCAAAAAAATATGCTACCTGTTCCAGTCCACCTTGTGATCCTACATTATTTAGATGGTTGAGCATCAAAGTCCGAGGATTTGGAGAAGTGTCTCGTGCAAAAATGAGCCATACAAACGTTGGTACCTAAATGACAAACAAAGATTTTTATATTAACGTTTGCAGTATTATTACTGTACTGATGCACTCCCTGTATAATGATTGATGTGTTGGCTTATACCTGCAATATAAAATCCAAGTACTGTACTGTAAAAGTAACTGCTATCAAACTAGATCAAACACTAGGAAATGCATGTGATGGGCCTCACAAAAAGAAGTTGTTTCATCATATCAGAACAATTTTTTTAAGAATAATTATAATATAACAAAAAAAAATAAAGAAAATAAGTGAATATGTATTACCTAAACAGGAAAATATTACTGCAAAAAGTTCACAATTACACTTTTAACAGGTAAACCCAATTTTGAAAATGTTTACATGAGCTTGTAATGTGAATGAAGTGATTGAGCCTGCATTTATTTGTTAGTAAACATTATTGCTTGAACATGGGGTTAACAAAATTCCTTGAAACTAACAACTTTGTGAGTAAAGAATCGCTTTATATTCTGATAATTATTGCATTTATATTCCTTTTTAAATAAAGTTCTAAACAATTCTTGGTGAGCTTGTGTCATTTATCTGTGTAAAGTTGTTTTTGAACACTTGTATAAAACCAAATTACTAAAAAAGAATCACATGCAATTCCAGTGAACACCGCTATCTCTCGTACAAGGTCAAAATGTAAATATACGTCCTCGAATATAGAATATCTAAGCAAAATAACAACGTATTGGTATTATTGTCATACCTTTTACTTTTAATTGACATTCTTCTATTATTAAAGACAAAATTATGAAATTAAATAATTTAAGGAAACAATGGACTCAAGTGACAAGCAGGCAAACCTGGCCACAATAGTAAATTATTTTTTAATCTGTCCGATATATCTCAGGATAATTTGGCCTGAGGCCAATGGGTCATGGCTGAGTGTTAAATATTTGGATTTGGGTCGCTGGCTAAAAAAGTTGCGGAACAGTGGTTTAGTTGAATAAAAAATAAAACTTTATTTCTGCCCAGCTAGCACACCCACTCCTAGAAAAATTGGAAATTTCAGAGAAAAATTATGTTTTAAAATTAACCTTTATTAAAGGTAATGCCTTTATATTGCACAAAATACGAGAGTCTCTATGCGCAGAACAAGTGAGCAAGTACCCTGTCCAGCACCAGTTGCATCTCAGCCATCCCAGGACTCAGGCACCTCCTATCCTGATAGAACCACAAAAAAGCTAGCTGGCAAGTGATGGAAAAGGAGAAATCAAAGAGAACGAAATAAGTGAGTTTTTAAATGAGATTTAAACAAAGAGACGGATGGAGACTCACGAATACATAACGGTAGAGTATTCCATAATTTAGGAGCAGCAACCATGAATGAATGCTACCAACGACTTTAACCTGCAGGGTGGACTATAAAGTGTAGCCAAATCGGATGTTGATCTGAGGGTATGAGCACATGTTGAGGAGCGAGACTTAATAAGTTGAGAAATGTATTTAGGAGATAACTGATGAATGGATTTGTAAACAAACAATAAAATTTTGAAATCAATACGCTTCTTCACAGGCAACCAATGAAGATGACGGAGTGGTGTGTTATGTTGATGTTTAGGTGTTCCAGTAACCAACCGAGCAGCGATGTTAAGTAGCAGCTTAAGCTTATTAAAATATGAGGTTTGAGGCAGTCCGTAGAGGACCCCATTACAATAATCCAATCTGGATGTTACTAAGACGTGTACAAGTTTAGAAGCAGCATCTTTGTTTAAAAAACGTCTAACCTGTTTGATGTTTCGAAGTTGAAAAGATACTGTTCTGCAAATGTTATTAACGTGAAGCTTCATGTACATTGTGGAGTCGAATGTAACTCCAATATTTCTTACTTCCGTAGAGGGAGTGATAAAAGTATCCCCCACCGCTGCCTTGAAATCTAAAATAAGATATCTATTTTTTCCTTAATTAAATAAATGTAAAGCATATCAATTCAATACTACAATGTTTACATTCAACAATAACATTTCATTTTCTCCACCGCCTGGGTGCTTTTGGTAACCATTTGCTAAATAAGAACAAATAAATTGTATTTCTATTTTCTGTAAAAACAATGTTTACACTATTGATTCACAAATCTATCACAATAATTCTTTCAACATCAAATTTAAATCAACATACACTACATTCAAACACTTCCAAGTCTGTCCACAACCTACTAGCATATTTGGCCAAGTACAGCCATATCAAAACTAACATTTCTAGCAATTAATTTTCATAAGTCATAAACTAGGACTTTGGTTTTCGCCTCACTTCACAAATGCTTTTTTAGCTAATTGGTCAGCATTTTGTCAAAAGTAACTGAAATACACGTGCAGGCAATAATAGCAGCATAGTACGCATCAAAAAATTATCTCCTGAATAAGCAGGAATATAATGTGGAAGGAAAATTGATGACAAAATGATTGACAATCCTCACAAGTGTTGACAATACAGCTTCTAAACTAGGATTATTGTATATACCAATTTTTAACCAAGATCCAGAATATCTATGGTTCAGCATACACAACCACAAAAGACATGTATGCTTTTTAAACTACCCAAGTTATGCCCAAAGCTACATCGCTGTGACAATAAAGACACACCCATCACAAAGCATTTTAATAATTAATTGTAAGTAAACAATATAATTATAAAATAATCCCATTTAAAAAAAGCCATCAGACAAACCCATCAAGTATGGCACTCATAACTAAAATATACCAAAATATGATTGCACCAACTCCAACTATGGCTTTATAACTTGAAGTACATTGGCTTACTTGTTCTTCCTTAATATAACTTCTGTGTAAATGTACTGCATTATACATCATTAGAATCTTAATTCCTTCCATTAATAAAATATCTTTTTCTTCTGGGGAGTTGAATAATTTCAGCATGTATTTTTCACGGTTATCTCTATTTTCACACACTTGTTTGTACTGTAAGAAAAGAAAAATCTACTGTATTATCTACTTACCAAAATCAATTATCAATTTAAGCTTTTTATTTCAATTCAATTCAATTTCACTTGTATTTATTACTAGAGGTTTGGATTCATCACTGTCTGAAACACTACCCCTGGAGCATAAATTAAAATAATGGAATCACCCATCTTGCTTTGGTATTCAGGCACAGGGCAGCGTGATGGCATATTAACCTAAAAAACCCAAATGATGGCCTACAGACCAAATAGGCACATTCCGCTGGGTTTGTTTACAGCCGGTCACGTAACATATACTGGGTATAACTTTATTATTATTATTATTATTGTTATTTGGCATTCAAGAAAAATATAATTTTCCAGGAAAAAGAATAGGCAATCAGCCTGAACAAAACAAATTTGAACTCTTCCCTCACTACAAAAATACAAAATGAAAATCTGTAAGATAACAAACAACACATTGAAAAAAATAATCGAAAGGCCAAGACCACATATAAAAGATCAGATAAAAACAAGTAAGAAATAAACAGTTAACTAGATTTGAACTCGTCACTGAGGATGAGTTAGGTGATCCGCCATACATTGACCCTCATGAAGCGCTCATGCTCCTGATTTAAAAGTTTTATATCCTAAAATATGCTCTAATTGGTTTTTTTTATTAAGAAAGAGTAAATTTTAGCATTTTAAAAGATTTACGCATGCGTACTCGCACGTCTTGATGTCCGTGAGCACGGCAATGGCACAAAGAGTTTACTTCTCATATGAATACAGGGTCAGGAACCCAAAATATGTAACATAACGTACAGTAATTTCCAGCTTCATTACGTGCTGTGCGCATGAAAATGAACGTACGGCGTGTAAATTATGGAAAGTTTTAGAATGCTGAAAATGACCTGAAACGTTCTTTAAATTATCTGAAAAGTAATTTTCAAATTTTAACACAAGCGCACGTCGCAAAGTGTACGTTGACGGTAATGGAACACGAAATTAAACATTGTCAAGTGTTTTTAAAACCGCCTGTTGGTAATGCCACACAAATTTTCCATTCAAATAACCTAATATCAAGCTGACAGCGTCGAAATACAGTCTGCCGCCCTCTGGGTTTTATGTTCATTACAGCTTTTAAGAAAGATAGATAAAAGGGCTGCAAAAAATCATTCTTTTTGACCATGATGACGTGATCAAAATGAAAAGTGAAGGGACACTTCTGAAAGAGAATTGTCTCAGCTATAACATACTCACAGGTGGGAGACGATCGAACAAGAATAAGCGAGAAACATACAAATTAGTTTGAAAATAAAGACGTTATAAATAAATATTCAGGTTTTTTTAAAAATTCAGATGGCAATATGATGACGTCACAATGTCTGATCAGTCATAATGATCTATAAAAATCATATCTACAACTCATGTGCTTTCAGAATATGAAATACTTATTTTGGGTCACCTTTTATCCTAAGGAGCTATAACTGATTATAAATAGGTATAATTTTAAGCATATTGTATATAAATGTTGACTCACGCGTACGCGTACTTTCAGACACGCAAACAGAAAATTGAGGTACCTGACATTCATCCTTGACCTGAAGTGTATGCCCATTAAATATGATTCAGAAATGACAAATGGTTAAGATAATTATGGAGTCATCAAAGTATTAAAAAGGGAAAAATGAGGGTGGGGTCAAAAATAACATTTATTTTGACCATGATGACGTCACAAAAGGAAAAAAGAAGTCCCATATATCAAGAAAGAGAATTGTCTCAACTAAAACATACTCAAAGTTGGGAGACGATCGACCAAGGATAAGCGAAATACGCTCAAGTGCGTATTTTCAAAAAAGACGTCATAGATAAAATTTAGTTTTATTGAATTCAAATGGCAATATGATGACGTCACAATGTCCGATCAACCATTATGATCTATCACATTTACAACTTATGTGCTTTCAGAATATGTAATAAAAATTGGGGGTCACCTTCCATCCTAAGGAGCTATAACTGATTAAAAATATGCCTGATTCATACGTTCACTATATATCGGCACAAATACGCGCAAAGTTCCCTATGTTTGATGCGCACGTACGACATTGCTATTGGCCGTAAGTTGACTGAAAAGAATGGAAATTTGTGAAAACAATTTCAGAAACTCAAAAAATGTAAAAAAAAAAACATAATTTCTAGCTTCCGTATGTGCTGCGCAAGTAAAAGTGCACGCGCGTAGTGGAAAATTTTATAAAAATGTTCAAAATAGCCTGAAAAGTGCTCTAATTTAGTCAAAAAGTGATTTCAAGCATTTTGAAAATTTAACGCACGCGTTATGAAGCGCACATGTAAAATTATGTTACATTGCATTTAACATTAACCCGAAGATAATGCTCTCGTAATAAGATTTCGAAATGGCAATTGGTTAGGCTGAAATGGTTGATTATGTAAAAACGCAAAATTGCGTGTAGCTGACGTCACGCATGACTGGTCACCTTGAAAACCTTACCGTGACTATTCCAGACGAAGCCAAAATGATCGATGAAGCGACCGTGTGCGTAACTCATGACAATTTTGAGATATCGTGCGAAAAGGATGGAAGGAAAGGTAGAATAAAAAAAAAAAGATGAAGTAAGATCTCCGACAATAACATGAGGTCAGTAAATTGAGATATAGTACTTGCTGAGGGCAGACTTAAAACTTGTAATTGTTACGGATTGTTGAATAGATAGATAAAGGTATCTGTTCCCAGAGTCTTGGAAATGAAATGTATGCCAAATTAATAAAAATATTGCCTTTTACATTCCAGTGTATTAGTCTGCCCTCACATCAAAAGAGGGAGGATAAAAGCCTTTCATAATTTTAAATCCTAAGATGAGTTTGTGTAGTTTGAAAACATCCTCTAGACATAAAATATAGTGTTTGCAATCTATAGTGATAGGATGTTTCCCAATTGCCTTCTTTTCTAAACATTGTGGTTTGTGTTGCCCTCCTTTGAATACTTTCAATCTTTTCGGTTGGAGAACTTGCAGTGCGATCAGTGTGAAAGTATAGCAAAAGCTAATGTTATGCTTGTGAAAACAATCACCCACCATTAACATAAGAAATAACTGGCAAGGAAAGCCAGGCACTATGATTGTCCAAAATAGTGTTTATTCACTTATTCTAGCATTTCTCCATGCTTTGTATGCTTTAGAATTTGTGTGATTCTCTGTAAACTTCAGCTAGCCCTGAACTCATAGCGTTTTAAAAATTGCAGTTTGCGGATCGAAGACTCCCGTGCATACCTAAACAGGCCATAGATATACAGGGGCCTAGGCCTTGCATTTCTCAAAATATCTCAGTGTTCGGGGCAGTACCTTTTGGAGCATTAGCAAACCATTGTGGCAAAATTCTGAAGTTTAATTTCCAATCAATTTGATATAGTTTACTGGCATTTCAACCAACATTATTCAACATCAAATACGTTTTACAATAGAATCACTCTGAAGAAGACACATGTTTTCCTTTTACCGAGCGTAACTCGCACTACCTGTTTACAATTTATAACCACTATACATCACATGACCAAGCTAGCAGAATGCGCCTACTGCTTCTGACCTATAAAATTGGTTATTTTTTTTATTTCATAAATTTTATAATATAAAATTAAACAAACAACTATATCTTAATTTTGATTGGTTTTAGCTTCTAAATCAACAATATTACAATATCTTAAGCTAATTATCATTGAAACCCCAAAAAAATTCTTTAATATTGACACAAACATGTAGGGACAAAAAAAAATGCTACAGAAAGAGACTATCCCAGTGTACTGGTTCATACAGACCCTGTTGTGGACAGACGAGAGACAGCTTGTACCATTTTACGGGGTAGCTCAGACACAAACAGACCCTTAGGGGAGAAGTACTGTGTGAGCTAGTCCACACCTCAAGCACTTTGAGACTTCAGTATAAAACGCTGTATCACAGGCGGGCAAAGTGCAGCCTGCGGGAAAAATGCAGCCAGACAGTGACTTTTTTGCGGCCCGCGAAAATTAATTAAAAACGCTATGTGTGCGGCCCACTAAAAAACACCTTGTTTTTTTACGGCCCAACACTGATCATCTGTAAAAATTAATGTTAAAACTGAGAATAAATTGGTATAAAAGCAGTGCATAAAGGTTTTTGAAAGCACACTGTAAACATCAAAGTTTGGGTGCAGCCCTCGGTGTTAAATGAAAAATTCACTTTGGCTCTCCAACCGATTTTTATGCCCACCCCTGCGCTATATAAATCCAACCATGTTACATTACATTCTTGTATTACCTCAGTTTGAAGAGTTGTCAGACAATGATTTAGCATTTTCCTAACTTTCTGCAGAGTGTTTACTTGACCTAATCGACCACCACCAAAACTCCAATGCTGCATCCATTCTAGCTCACATAGTTCCTCAGTTATCTAGTAGATGAAAAAAAAGTATGAACTTTATTTTCATATAACAGTGTACTTTTTACATATATTGATAAATGGTTTGGGAATTTCTTAATACAAGATGTACTAATTAAAGTTGGTTTGGAGATTAGTAACATTTACCAGTAAGTTCACCTGGAATCTAGAATGTGTTTTTCTATACTTAAAATTCACTCATTTATTTACTTCATATAAGATTTTAATAGTGGACATTCAGAAGAACTGTAGAGAATCACAATCACAATGTGTAACATTCAACACTCAAAGAGGAGAATGTGTGTAATTCAGTAACCTACCAATTTAATTCTGAATCATTCACCTCCTACCAAAAGACGTAAGCAGTGTGCCCAGAGTCAGTTTTAAACTCACAACCTAATGATTGAAAGTCTAACCTTAACCACTTATGCCCCATGGCTTCTATACATTTATCATCTTCAATTTGTGTTCCCATAATGTACTCCCTTAAATCTCCAGTCCTACTGAAGACTAAATCCAGAACATCAATGCATACCTTTTCTGTATTTTTCCATTTTTCTAAAATAGGTAGACCCTTTACTAATGCTTGGTATAATGTAGCTCTTATGGCGCAATAATTATCCCCACGTATGCGACGAAGAAATCTGTATCCATTGTTAAAAACTTGTTCATATCCCTGTGATCAGTCAATGGAAAAATCAAATGGAAACATATTAATAAGCTACACCACTGTTTTACAAGTACTGTAACAGTTGTATTGATCATCTCAAAATTTAACAGTTAAAGAGCATAAATTACAGAATTTTTAGGTTAAAATATACTCTATACTCTGACATTACTGGGTTGTGTCAGAATTTCTGACTCGTACAGAAGATGCGCGGTTGGCAGTTTAAAGCTGAAGAGAAAACAAATCTGCAATCACTTCTTTAATTATTACAGTTCATTTAATCAACATTAGTCGGGGTGGTTAAGGACAGGGCTGGAAAAAGCCTGCGACAGGCAGTCGGATGCATTGACCTTTAACTCTGAGGCATTTTAAAATTTAAAATTGTTCTCTTTTTTACACATCACAATTTAATGCATAATAAAATTTAATATTTTTGGTTGCTCCAAACTACTAAATGTACTACTTTTCACTATAATTGTGTAAAGATAACATTTGGTCCTGGAGGCATTTGATTAAAATAATAAGTCTTATTATCAAAAGATAATTAATAAAATGCACGGAACAGAACACAATCACACAATGGTTTAAATTTTTTACTGGGATGAATTGAATTGCATCGAAGGGCTCAAGCATGGTGATCACTCACCCTCAGTATATGGTTCTGGGTTTGTCAACATTATGCTACTCTACGTTGAAATATTTAAATTTTCTATTAGTCCAATCGAACTGAAACATTTTTGTAATACTATACTTCATTTGACAAAAACAATTGAAAATTTAATGTTTTCTCATTTGCAAAATGGTATTGTTAAAAGTACTCAATAGGTGGAAAAGAAAGCAAAGATAATAGTTAAATGGTTAATGGTATATATTTGGATAGCACAAATATCATTAACATTTTATCAACAAAATAAAAAGGCGTCATTAGAATTTTACTCAAGATCCTATTTAACATTCATCAAGAATACGATGTTGTTGTAAATATTTAGTTTTATTTTCCTGATAAATTCTTTATAAAAATTGCAAGGAAGGTAATGACTCTTGTGCCACAGACCCTGGTTTAAACCTGCAATTATTGCAATTCCCTGTGGATAATTCAAAACACTATTGTTAATACTTCTACCACAATTTTTACACATGCTGATTACTCTCCTGCTTTATAGTAGATAACATACAATGTGATTACAGTATACTGTATACCTGTCTCATATTTTGTGCCTTTTCAGTTTTACTCTTCCATTCTTTCTTTGCATAATGTATGACATCATGTTGACTACCCACACTTTTTAGACGTTGCTGACCAATGCTATCTGAAAATTTATAAATTAAATTATTATAAATAACAGATTCCATGGGATTTGATTGTTGGCAGTAAATGCTAAAATGTTATTTCTGCAACAAAACTTCAAAAGGAAAACAATTAGAATGAATTCAAACAATAATGGTAATTTCAAAAGAAATATTAAACAACATAGTTTCATGAGCAGATCTCCATCAGTTCACTTCACAATTCAAATTTATAACTGAATAATATAGTTACAGTTAATTAATGCATCATGCAAAAAAAAAGCCTCTATAGCTTGGTTCACGTCGAACTTTTATCTAGATATACATCCACTTAACTAGTTAAAAGTTCGACGTGAACCACTCAATTATAGCTAGTTAAAGGAATTAAGTCACTTAAGTTAAGTGACTTAACTTTACTAGAATAACGGTAAATTAACTTGCTTAACGGTAAAGTCGGCACGGATTACAAGGACACGATTACGTAACATAGGCATCTAAGCCAGCTTTGTTGTATTGTACCACCATTATCATCTTCTGGCTGGCAACAATGTACTTCAACAATGCTAACAACAGCATCGAAGTAGTCTCATTAGTCTGGTTTTCAGAAATTATTAGTAATATTTTGGGTAAACACCCAGCAAACGTCCGTTTTACGAATAGTCGATATTACCAATGACTTTGCCCTTTGCATCATCGACCAAGTAATAACGTTAAAAAGTCCGATTGCGTACGTTTTTCAAAGTGATAATGTATATTTTTCTTAATAATAAAATCAGATTTGTTGTATTTATTTATTGACAATTCAGTATTTTCTATTTCTGCTATAATTGTCGCTATTAATTCAATTTCAACGAACTACCACCAACGCCAGTCGTTAAAATGAGTGCACATGTTTACGATGACGAAATAAACAAGTGTGTGGAAGTCAGCAACTTATTTGACACTGCTAAGCTAGATTTTCGCTAAGTGCATGTAAACAACACAATTTAGCGATCTAAAAACTACAAAACAGGACAGAAAGGTCCATAAAGTATACATACGTTTTAATGAAAATTAAAACAATATTTTGTTAAATGGAAGAATGCTAGCTAGCGATTAAAATAATTCGTTTTTTATCGAAGGTAAATGTAACTAGGGCCAGGGCCTAGAGAATCAGCCACTTATTATATTGCAATAGAAGACGCTGCTGCACTGGTCGTTGGTTCATACTGGTCGGCTAGGTTTAGGTAGTGAAACTCACACCTTCTCTACAGTAGTTTACAATTTTTTTTGAACGAATACCACTTGGTACTAGAGGTTTGTAAAATACAGTAGATGTTTTATTAAACAAGCCTTTCGACCGTGTGAGGTCGAGGGCCTGAAACTGGCTGGCTGTTTATCTGGCTCTAACTTGGCATTGAACGCAATTAGGGGATTATTGTATCATGTTTCAAGACGGGTATATCTAGATAAAGTTCGACATGAACCAGGCTTATGTGTTTGGTGATTGAGCTCTTTGAGTTTGGTATATTGGTGAGAGAAAAAAAAATGATGTACTGTTAACTCTACAAAATGAACCTACTCCTTAAACTAAAGCATGGTTGGCAATTGGCTCCAAGGTGTTCATCTGCCCTGTATTTAGCTGGTTTTTTTTTCTTGCTGCTGGGTATCTACCCTCCCAATGGCTGCTGTTAAGACTGCCAAATGAGGTTGCAAGGATCAGTTGCTGGCAGCTCGACAGGATGCAGTTTATATCCAGTTTACATTGAGTGTCCCAAATGATCAGTTTCTGCTGGACAGTTCACAATCGTTAGATATACAGTTGAATTTTCCCCATGGTCAAATCCAAAAAATTTCCACTTACAGATCGTTAATGGAAAACACAACAATTTGGCATGTAAAATAAGATTGACTTAGAAATTATCAAAGTTAGGCAAAGTCAACTTAGGAAAGTTCAAATGTATCATAGTTAATAAAATAAATTAAAAAATGAAAAAACTATGATTTGGTCAGTTTTTGGGCTGTTGTTTCAATTGCTTATAATATTCAGATTTTAATTATAACAATAACAGTATTATTAATAATTAAATATATTCTTTATTTATTTGACAGAAATTTACCTTACAAGAAAGTGTGTTTTAAGACATTAAAGGACTTTGCACCATGGCTTACAAACATCAGATAAAGAGATTGAATCAAACTATGCTTTAATTTTCAGATCCAAGTTTGTAAAGCCTGCTTATTCCTTGTTAAAAACACCCGCACATCATGAGATCATGCTTTTTGTTAAAGTTAATACATTATTATTATAATAAGCAAGAAATATTTCTTGTTTGTTTTGAGTGCTTTTAAATCATTCTTATGGTCCTAATATTTTAGTTTAGTACAATTAAATACAGAATTTGAAATTGCCAAAAAGTTCATCAAAGATTTTAGCAGCCAGAAGGGGCTTCAGTCACTAGATTCCAGAATTTCACCCCCGGCTCATAAATCATTTACAGTTGCTTGCAATTCAGAGATTATATTTGGCCCACGAGATCAACTTTAAATAATCTTTCTCTTATATATAATATATTAATTAGTCCAAAAAAAAAATGTTTGTGTTGACCACGTTGTATTCAAGCAAAAAAAAAAGCTAAAATGCCGACCCTGAATTTCATAAAATTTGGGTCGGTCGGCGTGGCAACACAATTTTTTTTTTTGGCCTTAAGAGCCACCTGAGCAATATATTTTAAGATTAAAAATCCACAATCATTTCTTACCTAGATACAATCATATATCGTTCAAGGCACAACCAGTGATGTTAACCTAAAAATTAAATTTCATCAACTTCATCCTCAGTGGCGTAACTACCGCAGGTTCAGGCGATTCATTGAACCAGGGGCCCCTGATCTCGATGGCCCACAATCTTTAGGTGCCCTTCCCCCTTATAAAACCTAATAAAGCAATGCATAAAAATCTAGATTGATAGTATTTAACTTTTACTGCTAATTCTTAATTTAAAATTGCTAAAACCTTTGAAATATACATTCCTAGCGTAAAAATTGTCACTCGAACGCTGATATCACCGTGATGGATGAAAATCCACAGTGCAACAGATCGTCATCTGCATGCATGAAAGCCTGACCAATATAGATTACCAACAATTAACGTTTGCAGCCAAACAGTCTGTAGATCTCTAACATAGGCTTAGCCAGCGAGTCGTCCGGCCGTCTTTTGGACGGCTACAATTAATTGGGACGGCCACTTTTACGGAGACGGCTTGGACGGCTTGGCCTAATCAGCTCGGCCTAGCCTAATTGGGCCTGGTCTACCTTTATCAAATTCTTTATAATTTTCAAATTTACTGTATCGAATGTTACATTAAACTAAAGCTAAATCATATTTACGTTTGATAAAAGGAACATTTATTGATTGAATGTACGTTGTTTTCATACCAATATTCGGTGGGGATTCCCAAAGATGGGCGTGGCCCGCTCATCAGCTCAGTGCCACAGCCACTGGCTTCCATCTTGCCTATTTCGTTTTTCTGTCTAAACCCTTGATCTCTAATGTAACGATGTTACGTCTGATTTTTGCCTGGGCTTTTGTCCCTGTACTCTGAAGGGGCTCTTTTGCGGCCCATTAATTTCAGCTCGGAATCACTTCACTTTAGTCTGTATTAGCCGTAGCAAGTACACACATCTTACTCGCGCTTTCAGGCCAAATCTCACGCTTGTAATATTGTGAAATCTCATATTTTTTTTAAATACTTTATGCACTTGTCAATTGTAGTCCCGAACTGAATCTCTCCGATTTTTGGAATCCGGGTTTCTTGGTACACATGGAATCTTCTAACAGCACTCTCAATTTTATATGTATACTGGTAATTTTCTGTAGCAGAACTTGAAGATGAAACGGCCATGTTTAGACAAACATTTTTTTACGCATCAAATCCCTCAGCTGACACCAGAGCCGTAGATAGAGAGAGTTTGGCCAACTTGGCGCATGTCAGGGACGTGGAAGCCGCGGCTCTCCCCCTTTGTACACAGTGTTAAAATTTTAAAGCTTATTTTTGAGACAATACAAATTCTTTCCTGGGATCACTCAAAATGTATACTTCTAAAACATGTAAATATGCATCAGTACATGTTACATTACATAAGCCTAATAGAACACATAGGTCTAAAGCGTGATTTAAAAAAATCTTAAATCCATAAATCTCAGGCCAGGTCTTTTAAGATAGAAATGCGATACTGTGCTTCAAATTCGTTTTTATCTTTTTCCAAGTTTCTTTAAATTTTTGTTTAATAATACTACTACTAATAGTAATAATGATAATAACAATGATGATGACGATAGTAATAATTGATAATAGGCCTAATATTAATAGCAATAAAAAGTGAAGAAAATTGTGCTAAATGCAAAAAAAGTTGTGACTTAAGAAAGTATAATACATACTCCAAGTATTGAAATACACGCCATCGTGTTGGGATTCAATATTTCAACATGAATTATGTCATCATCAGGAATCTCTCCGATTCATCATTCCTGATGATGACATAATTCATGTCGAAATATTGAATCCCAACACGATGGCGTGTATTTCAATACTTGGAGTATGTATTATACTTTCTTATCTGAGATTAATCAGTGGACCTTTCGGTTAAGTTGTGACTTGTTGATCATAATATAGTATAGTTAAAGCTATTTAATTTAATTTTAAATAACAATATTGATGTTATAGCACTTAACGAAACACGTTTAGATAAAGAAATTAAGGATAATGCAGTATCAATTGATGGATATGATATTTTTAGAAATGATCAAAATCGAAATGGGGGAGGGGTTGCCATATAAATCAAAATGGTGGTTTTAACTATAAATTAAGAAGCGATCTTATGCATGATGAACTTGAAATTATTGTATTGGAATTTACTAAACCTAATTATTAATTACTTGGTATCGCCCTCCAGATTCTAAAGGGGAGCTCTTTGATATTTTTGAAAAACTTCTTGAAAATAATGACTTTAATGAAAAAGAAACCATACTCATTGGTGATTTAAACTGTGACTTACTTACCAATGAACCATCTTGCTACACAAAAAAATTAACTGAAATCACTAAAAATAATTTTTTAACCCAATTAATTAAAGAGCCAACAAGAATTGTGCAAGAAAGCAAGACACTAATAGATCATTTTTACACATCAGATCCAGACAAAATATCAAAATCAGGCGTCTTGCATACTGGAATTAGTAATAATAATAATTGTGTAACGTTTTATTAAAAAATTGAATACATTCTTCACAGGAAAAAAAGAGCTAGAACAACCTGATGACAAAGGATCGATCATTATTATTATTATTATTATTATTTTTTTTTTTTTTCAACCCGGTGGCAGGGTAGCAATTAACGCTCTCTCCAAATTTAGAAGAGCCGAAGTGTCAAAGGAGACAAAGTCCCCTACAACCCACTCACATTGTAGTAGGTGTTCGCACTGGAGGTTCTCCGCGGAACCACATAATCTACACCTGCAGTCGCAGTTGAGATGGAAGCATGAACGCTTATAGCACCAAAGCGAGAGGAAGGCTGTGCCTAACCATCTCCCCCATACCTTCCTGTGAGACCCTGTTAGTTCCACTGAAGGGGAACGGCACCAAACTGGAGAGGTAATAGAAGCTAGAGGGGCTCCTTCGCAAAAATGTGCCTTTATCAATGGCCCCGCAGCAAGCCATCCAGAGGCTTCTAGAATATGGATGGATGAGGCGAACTTTGAGATACCCCACCCGAAATCCTCCGCGGTAAATCTGTTAACGAGCGCGGAGATACCGTATGTGGCAGAAGGTATGACTACCGAGAATTAACTGGAATTAGTGACCACTCTGCAATATTTGCAGTTGTAGGTAAGGAAAAAAAAAATAAAAGTACACAAAAAATATAAAAATAAGAAGCTATAAACATTTTAATGAAGTTTCTTTTCAGTTTGATATGGAAAATGTTAATTTTTTTTGAGGAACAATTTTTAAATATAGCCAATAGACATGCTCCTATAAAGCAAAAACGTGTAAGACCTAAAACCAGCCCGTGGATCACTGATGATTTAGTAATAATAATGAGAGCGTGATGCTATTAAGAGAAAAGCTAACAGAAAAAATACTCCAAATTTATGGAATGATTTGAAGAAATTAAGAAATAAAGTAAATCATAATATAAAGAAATGTAAGAAAGAATATTTTTCAAAGCAACTAAAAACTAAAGATTCCAAGAACATCTGGAATAATATAAAGGCATATTGTCCCATCTAATAATAAAAACAATCAAGTACTAAAGCTTAACACAACTGATGGTCTGCAATCTGATCCAAAACTTATTGCAAACACAATGAATAAATACTTTGCAAATATAGGACCGAATTTAGCAAAGGAATTTCAAAATCTTGATGATGATAAAATTGAAAATTATACTAACATTTTTAATCAAAACAATAGATTAAATTTTAAGGAAGTTGAATGCCAGTACATTTATGAGCAAATAAATAAACTTTCCTCTAAAAAAGCCACAGGTGAGGATGAAATCCCTGCTAAATTAATAAAACTTGCAATTAATTCAATTACAGCTCCTATAACATACCTAATAAGTATGTCATTAAAAACTGGAACTTTCCCTAACCTATGGAAAAACGCAAGGATATGTCCAATTTTTAAAAATGGTGATCGCAAAGAATCATGCAATTATCGTCCCGTGTCTATTTTGCCCATTTTATCTAAACTTCTTGAACGCACTGTTTTTGATCAGATATATCCTTTCATTGACCCTCTAATTTACTGTATGAACAGCAATCAGGATTCCCACCAAATTTCTCAACTACTTCCACTCTGTTAAACATTACTGAAGATTGGATTGATGCGATTGATAAAGGTAATCTTATAGGATTAGTAATGTTAGATCTCAAAAAAGCTTTCGACACTATTGACCATGATCGTTTAATTAATAAGCTACAGAACTTTAATCTTCATCCACATGTAATAAAATGGTTTAAAAATTTTCTGCAAAACCGAACACACGTAACTAAAATAAACAGAGTGACTTCTGAACGCTGCCGTAGCACTTGCGGGATACCACAAGGTTCAATTCTTGGACCATTAATATTTATACTTTACATAAACGACCTCACAAATTGTGTTTCTAATTGTAAAACAAGTATTTATCAGTCTATTATACAGAAAAACCTGTCTCTTATACACATCTAGATGGATTATACTACCTTAGGAAAAGTAATTATATCTTTCCCCCAAACATACAGTCAATGCTGTACAAGTCAATAATTGCACCACATGTTAATTATTGCAATGTTGTGTGGGGACGATGCAATCAAACTTTACAAAATAAAATTCAAATATTACAGAATAGGGCTGCTAAAATTATTACAAAGGTCGCAAGATATGATTCAAGTTCAGAAGCACTCACTAACTTAAACTGGAATCATTTAAACACCAAACTGTATCAAGATGAAGCTATAACCATGTTTAAAATAATGAATTCTCAAATGCCAACTTATTTAAAAAACAAATTTCAAGAGCGCAATACAACATACATGACCAGGTCTAAGGACATACTTAAGGTACCCAAACCCAGCACAGAATATAAGAAAAGAAGTTTTTCCTATCAGGGAGCCATTGTCTGGATAACCTAAACCTCAATATGAGAATGGCCTCAAATGTTCAAACTTTTAAAAAACTATTAACAAATAATTGAAAGTTACTTGCATAAGATAATACAGTAATTGTTTTTTGGTTTATTTTACTTCTTTATTTCTGTTTGTCTTGTAATTGTTTTTGTAATTTAAATTTTGTTATTATGTACTTCAGAAACGGCCTTGTGAAAAACACATTTAATTTGTGATCAAGTTTTCAGTTTTCAAATAAAGTCATTATAAAGCTTAGTAAGCTATAGTTACTGTAGGCCTAAGTTGTCCTGGATATTAAGTAGATCCCTGATAAAAGATCATGAGAAATTTGTTGGCGTTTCATTTTGACTATAATTTTGATGTAATGATGATGAATTTTACTATATAAAAGTGTCATTTCCAGCCATCTCAATAGGTAGTATTTCCTCAAATTTTCTCACCTCAGCCCCAGCCATGGTGGGGCTGAGGTACATGGTTGTGAAATAACGTTTTTGAAGTAGGCCTATGTAAAGTACATACTCAAAGACAATGTTTTTAAGCTTTGTTTTCTGTGGTATATCACACACACATTAATAAGATCTCTATGGATATTAAGTAGATCCCTGATAAAAGATCATGAGAAATTTGTTGGCGTTTCATTTTGACTAATGGTGATGTGACGATGATGAATTTTACTAAAAGTGTCATTTCTGGCCATCTAGAGGTACTATTTCCTCAAATTTTCTCACCTCAGCTCCAACCATGGTGGGGCTGAGGTGGGTGTCGACTCACAAAATGCCCTCCCCGTCCACCTTTCAAAACAGATCTGTGCCCTTCCCTGGGTATGACATTAAACCCCATCGAGTCAGCTCCTGATGTATGTCTTAGTGACTGCTGTTTGTTTTTAGGATGTGATCTGGTTTTTCATGTCCATTTTTGTGATTATGACTATACAGTACTGGATAATGTTTTGAGCAGAGGTAAATTCAAGGCCTTTCCCCCCCCCTCCCTTCATTTTTGAAGGAAAAAAAAAGAAAAATATATTCAAATTGAAGTGCAAGAGCGCTGGTTCGAACGGCACGCTCGCCTATGGTTCTGGTGGTAGAACAAGTCTTCTCGGATAAGGACTATAAACCGTAGGCCCAGTGTATACAATGGCTCGTGTGCACTATAAAGAACTCAGTACATCCTTCGAGACGAGTAGGGGGATACCCCGGTGTACTGGAACAGACAGCCTCTGTGGTGGACGACGAGAGTTGCTGGTACCGGGTTACCGGGTAGCACAGACACGAAGGGACCCTTAGGGGCGAAGAAAGTCATTGATCGAGTTCCAAGTCCACATTTCAAGCGCCCTGAGCATCTTACATTAGATGGATTTGTGCGCTATATAAAACTACACTATTATTATTATTATTACTTCACAGGGAGATTCACCCCTTGACCCCGCCGGGGTCCTACGTAATTCGCATAACGGCTCTCCTCCTTTCAAAATCCTGGCTACATCCCTGGCGCATGGCGCCATGTTGTCACCAAATAGCGTGCGCGCGCATTAGCTTTGCAACACTGATGCTGCATAATCTTTCTTTTATTATTCTGTTCATGAGGACAATTCAATTATGGGATTTTAATATAACCTATCGCGTTAGTTTGTGGCTCGCCAATGTTTTGTTTCAGTGACAACATGGCCGGTGTAAGTCATGCGATTGCGATCCACCCAATCACACGCGCGTATAGCAGAATCCTGTGAAACCGAGTTGGCCAAACTCTCTCTATTAAGTAGTATTTATTTCATTTCATATCAAAGAAAGCTGCACACAGTATTACTCCTTGTTTGTCAACATTTTTATGGACTGGACCCATGTTAATTGATTGGGCACTTATTGCAAAATTAAAAAAACTCAGAGGGGGCGTTTATTAGAAGGGGGTGTTTATTAGAGATAATACGGTACTTGACATTCAATGATCAAACACACAGCTAACTTGCTCTTCCTTTCATTTTTATTTACACAATATAAATTAATACCATGAAATTACAAAAATTCTGGAATTTACTAATCTGTACAGTAGGCCTAGTCTAATATTGTACAATATTCATTTATTTTCACTTAGGCCTACTACATCAATATCATTAATCACATCCATTTACAGTTCTTTTTTGGCATCTGTTAGTTTTATATTGTATTCAACAATAGTAGTAGTCTCTTTGCTGCTAAGAGAAGAGCGGAATTTGGATGTAGTTCAATCATGGCAAACAAGTCTGTAAACATAAAAAAATAACGAAAATATTATCTCAGTTTCAGTTTCTAGGTGTACGTAGCTTGACTTCAAAAACCTTAACTGAGGTTTAGACCTAAGGTATTTTAAGGCCGGTTGGCCTAGGCCTAGTCTATGCCCTAGCTAGTACAGGAAAAAAATGTCTCAAGGAGGCGGCTAGGCTTAGGCCAGGTAGGGTAACGACGAGTGCAGGCCTCTAAACCATCCATTTCCAAGTCACAAAACTGAATATAGAACGTATGATTTTTTTATCACAATCACATAAAACTGTTTAAAAAGAAGTCAACATACCTTTAAATATCTTTCAACATCGGCCATTCCACCGTTCTTCACAGATATTACAGCATAACCAACAACATGGACCTACATGCTTTCAAACAGTATACTTTTTCCAGAGTTGAGTTCGTTGACCTAGATGGTGCGCCACCAGTGGCGAACGTACTTCTTGAATTGTGAATTAAAAGCACATGAATTTTGCGTTTCTTCGCTGGAGCCATATTTTTACTTATCATTTTCGACTATTAATTAATAATTGTGTGATTATTTTCATGAAACAGCTCGATAAAATTAACTTTATGCAAAAAGTTAGCTGTAGGCCTGTTCTACGAGTCAAAGGGCGTGTTGTTTACGGGGTTGTTTAGATATCAAATCACACTGCAGGCATGGTCTCAGGCCGGACGAGGGAAGGATGGGCGCATCGACTTTTTTAATAAACAAAGAGTATTGTGATTCCGTGTTTTCAGCAGCTACCGTAATTTATTGCAAATGCATTATAAACAGTGATGGTAGGGAGTGGAATAAACTTATTTGTGATTGTTTACGATTGGTTTTTAACAAGTTATGTTTTTATCTAGGCCTAGGCTAAGCTGATATTCAAAATTAAATAGCCTACTCAAATTTTCAAAAATTTACGGAAGAATATTTTTCATGCGGTAGAAAAACGTAAGCTTACGGTAGCGCGGTAGATCGTCGCTAAAAGCAGTAGACTACCGCAAGTAGCGGCAGACTTTGGATCTCTGGTTTTGGTAATTAAAAAATTGCCTACCGGTACTCTAGGCAATGGTTTCATTTTTTATAAATCACTGTATATGTTTCATAATAAAATTTGAACCCCCACCACACAACGACTGGGACGGAGGTGACATGAGTGTGTTGCGTGAAAATTTGTTATCCGTGTATTTGACCTACTGTAGTTTGCGTAAAAAAATACACCAGTAGTGATCCAAGGCAGGGAAATCTGTTCCTACTACTACTGTATTAATTTTCTTACTTAATTTATGTTTTGATAAATTCTATCAATCAGTTTAAATCAATCAATAAATTTTCTTTTTTCTATGATCAATCAATACACACTTTTCCAAAAATGGAAATATGCCTAGTGATACGCATGTGTAGTGCTTCCATCAAGCAAGCTCATCTCCTCCTTGTCTAGCTCTCTCTCACATGCTTCTCCGATTCAGACATACCGGTAGATTAGAAGACCTTTGTTTCTGTCTCGCTTTTTATTTTTGCTACAGTAAGCCTTGTCATCCAATCATGTATTAGCGGGGCATTTTACCGGGACTATGAAATATATCCCAGCAATAGGTGGTCGGGACTTAGCCGGGGTTGTACAGTACGTTAAAATGATGCCCTGTGTTGCCGGGAGGTGGCCGGGACTTTAAAATGCATGTAACAGTTTTGTAAATTACATCCCCGGCTAGGCCTGGGGGTGGGGGACTGGGACTACAATTGAGAAGTGCATTACAATAAAAATTGCAGGTGTAAAAGTCTTGAATTATTTAGTGAGTTGTCTAAAATGACTTAGATTACAATTACAATTAGTGTCAGTTATTAATATTTCATTATTGTAGCTCACTTGATGTCAGTCTATTATACAGAAAAACTTCTCAGGCAGTGCCATTTCCAGACTCTAGAGGTACTCTGAACAAAAAGAAAATCCACACTCAGCCACAACCATGGTGAAAGTTAAAGGTAAATTAGGAGCTGGCTTGAGGTGGGTGTGGGATCTCAAGCCAGCAAATTGGCAGCTATGATTATAGTGACAATCTCCACTGCTCCTTGCCAACATCATTACCATCACCAGCATTAGGCCAAATAAAAAAAATTACTACAACGAAAAACATATTTTTAATGTGCTATTAAAGGCTGGAATAGTCCTATCTTGCTATACGGTAGGCGATGCAACAGTGTTATGCGATCGTTTTGCTCTTCAATATAGATTTTAAAATGGTCTTTGTTATTATTATTATTATTTATTCTTTCTTTAGACTGCATGCACTTTCAGTACTTGAGTACTGATTTTCAAAGTGGTACAGTTACTGTACAAACAAACCATGAAATAGAAAGAAGATAATACTGTACAAAATAAAGTCAAAAGAAGATTCAATGTAAAACTTAAAAATTATAGAACGTTGGAATGAAACTAGGGTCATTTCTTTAAATTTAGTTTTTGTTTCGTTTGGAAGTTCATTCCAACTTTTTGAGGCACGATATAAGAAAGTCCTCTTTACCTTGGCAGATATTCCAAGGTGGTGCAATTAAATCATTATGCGTTTGGCTACGTGTGCATTTTGAATGTATCATGATTAAAATTAAATTTGGATGTTTAGGTATGGAGGGGCATGCCCTTTTAAACATTTAAAAGTCAAAAGAGTTAACTGTTCATTCAATCTTACATTGAGTTTTCTCCAATCAAGGGAACTTATTTAAATATAATCAATAGGGGTCTTAATAACAGAAAGTAAAATCCTACCTAACCTGTTCATAAGGACTTGAAGACAATTAGTATTTTGGATACTACAATTTGAACAGACACAAACAATAATCAAAAAGAGGAATTACTAAAACATTAGCTAACATTTTAAGAGTATGTAAAGGAAGGTAGTATTTAATACTACGAATGACACCAATACGTTTTGAAACACTAGAAGACACTTGGTTAATATGATTATTCCAAGTAAGTTGTGGATCAAAAGTGATTCCAAGGCACTTAAAAGAATCTACTCATTCAATAGTTTCACCATTATAAGATACAGAGATGTCCTTAAATTTTGAAAGAATATGGCTAGTACCAAATACCATCAGTTTGGTCTTTTTGATGTTTAATGTTAGTTTATCATTAAACCAATTAGCTATTTTATATAAATAACAATTAAGATCATATTGAAGAGTGACTGGGTTAGAAGAGTTACAAAGCCTGTGTTCGGATGTAAACTCAAATACATGTGAAATCTAATAATAGCCTCGGGGCTAATTCTGATGGCCGTTCGGACGAGTAGAATAAGAACCGGTAAAACCAGTAACTTCTCTATTTTTGTTGTTACTGTTTAAAACTATACATAATCAAGCCTTTGTAACTTCATTTGGAGCTTCAAGTGATTTCTTTACCGTGATAGCAAAACTTTATTACACTTGGCACATGTCCGCCGCTAGACGATGCCATGTTGTTGTTGACTGTAAAACAACACGAATGTTGTAACAAAACTAATTTAAAAGATTTAAGAAGAATCAGGATGGTGGCGGTTGGGGAATAGCACTATGGATTGTTTAGTAAAAATAATAAATTGCATAAAATATTCAATTTCATTAATGGGTTGGTGCCCAGGATGATGTTCGGTGGGGGATGGTTTTAGTATGGACTTGCATCAAGGGCCCCCACGGTAGGCCCCTATACTCTCAGACTGGCTTTAAAATGGTTAATTTGGGGTTTTATGTTTTTTTATGGTTTTCATGGTTTTATGGGATTTCTTTTAATGGTTTTAGAAAATAAGTTCATTGAGGTCGAGATGACAGGGAAAAGAGCGGGAGGAAGACAAAGATTAAAGGTGTTACAGTAGATTGGATGATGAAGAGGTTTTGAGTTAGAGATGAAAAACAGCTAGGTGAGATCATAAACGACAGGAGAAAATGGAAGCAGAATGCACTATCCTGATCCATCCACAGCATTCGATGCCATGACACTAGAAGATTATGGTTTCCAGAATTTTTAGCCTGGTCTACAGTATAGCATTTCTAGATGTCATGTAGAATTTGCTTAGTGCTATGCAACTGAACAAAAAAACAATTACACTGTACAGTGGTAGTACAGAGGCCTAATGTTTAGACCATCGATTCATACAAATTGCCATGCCATACTTGCAAGTTATGAGAACACAAAAGAAAAATCAGTATTTTAGGAAGAAAACTTTAGCTATTTTCCTACCATATTGTTCATCTGATCCTGTTACTCCCTGCAGCACATCAGTATTGGCACTGTACAAATCTTCTTCATCTTCACTGATCGGCACTTCTGTTTCCAATGGTTTCTCAATTCTTTTACATACAGGTATGTCTTTTTCTCTTGAGTTGCCATCAAAATTCTTACTCTGGGTCACAGTTTGAGCAGCAATCTTTTCACATACTTCTGAAATGTTATCTGTTTTGATAACTTTTGAGTTAGTATGTTTTACATTCAGCATTTTGTCTTTTGGAACAATTTCACAGCTTTCGTTTTCAGTTGAGGTTCCAAATCTCTCACCAGAAATATTTGAATAACCTTTTTGAAATTCATTACAGAATCCTGGTGGGGTTGCTGCTCTCTCAAATTTCAACTCAGAAGCATTCAGTAGGTCATTGACTTCATAGCTCATGGATTCTGGGCCACCTTCTCCTTGCTGGTATTCATTCTCCTGGTATAAACTATCCTCTGAAGTTTCTGATGTGTCTTGATTTGACTTTTTTTTTGTATTTGTAGACTTTTTCTTTCTTTTTCTTTTTTCTTTACTATTAACAGTTTTTGCATTGTCTAAATCCACATAACTTGATTTGTAACTATAATGTTCTTTTCCTCTGTCCATGCTTGTTGATAAATCCCCTTTCTCAGGGATCTTCGCTTTCACATCTGGTTTCTTTTGTAGAGAGTCTGCCGACTCACCAGATGTAGAGGCTTCCTCTGATGACATCATGTCTGTTGGCATGAAACAACAAAAGTTCACAGAAAGCTTTTTACTTTTTGCTCTTTCGTTCTTAAATTTCTCCTGCTTTTTGTTATTCCCTTGAGAATTGCTCATTGCTTTTTTTGAAATGTTGTAATGTCGTTCTCTTCAAAAAATTTCAATAACCAGGGAGAAGTAATATGACATGTTGCATAAAGTATTTGTCCTGCAAATATAAAAATATGTCATACCAGTTCAGAATGTTTACACTGTATCAAGTTATTATCAGGCAGAAATGGTAATTAAGCAATCAATTACAACCAAATTTTAATCCTGTATCATGATATTTCATTCATTACACTTCAGGAACTGACAAAACAAGTGGATGCTAGTATTATGTTGGGATTCAATAATTCAAAATTAATTATGTCATCATCAGGAAAACAAAACAAAATTTAAATTTTATATTTTAGAGATTGAGAGATCTGGATTTACATGCTGTAATTGTAATTGTGTAACAGTAAATGAAGAATTGAAGCTTAGATGAAAGCTTGTATTACTGTAGGTTATCAAAAACAGTAGCAGTGTGGTGGAGATGGTAACTTATGAAATTCCAAACATTTTAAGTAGGGTAGTTTCCTTCCGTTGCTGAACCAGGCAGTACCTTTAGGAGACAACCCTTGCTCTTTTCCGAAGAATGCTTGGCGCTAATACAGTTTCACATCTGACCGTAAAATTAATTACTAATTATTAACACTTACAATTATTCAATACTAATACATTCCTTGATGATTTGACTTTTCCAATAATCCACTTATTTCCAATAATTATGGTTTCTAATTAAGTTAATTAACCATTAATTAAGACGGTTAACATCTTCACGGTGCACCATTTTCATACTGGGCTTGTTTGTAGTACATGTCAACAACTTTGAGGTGTTGCCAGAATCAGGGCAAAATTATACCAAGTTGCCATAGGTGTGCGCTGAGTTAAGCGTGCCTAGTGGAAATACTGTAGTATGAATGTAACTCAAAATGTTATTCTACTTTTCACTTTATTTTTTATCTTCATAAAAAAAAATACATACTACAAAGAGACGAACTACAAAACAATACAAGTTACGAAAAATACCTAATACAAAGAGATAAACTACAACATTTTCCACAACAATTGGTCACAAAATTTACAATTGGGTACAAATTATATGACAGACGCTGGAAACCTCGACAGTCATCGACCATGGTGTGGCGGAACAGAGTTGATTGAGTTGAGAGATCTTGTGTTACTATCAATTCGTAATTTTTCATTTTTGTCAAAAAGTGTCTATAGTGGTGAATTATGGTTTAGGTTTTTTTTAAATAAAGTTTCAAAAATTTTTATGTATGTGGAAAATGTAGTTGATTACCAAAGGTTGCAATTTTTATTTTGAAGACTGCATGGTCTAGGAAGTGTACATTTTTTTATGGGGCAAGTTTCCAAGGGCGGGTTTTCTAGGGGCGAGTTGACTGCCATAGAGTGTTGCCAAAGTGCGAGCCAGCGTGTTATTTGATCACAAGTGCGAGACATCACAAGTGTGAGCCAGCGAGCCATGACGTCCCGACAATGGATACGAGACGTTAAAGAGTTGTGCGAGGTATCGGCTGAGATTTGTGGAGTACAATTCAAAAAACAACTATAGGTCTAAAAATGAATTATTGTGATGTTAAATAGACAATGTTAGCTATCAAGGAGCGACGTTGTTTTTCATTGGGACCTTCGTCCCTTCAAGGCTAGGCCTATACCATCCTAGCTAGTCTAGGCCTAGAGTAGGATTTTTTATTTGGTGAGATGATTTAGTATGGGGAGTTTTCAAGGCGGCGAATTTTCTAGGGGCGAGTTTGTAGAGGCGCGTTGACTGCCAACGCACCACACAACGTAAGCATGATTGAATTTGAGTCAACTCGGCACCAAGTCAACTTGGCCACAGTTTCGCGGCCCCTAGTATAATACATTTTTAATTATTGTTTTAAAATGTAATAATTAGCATATTGACATAAATAAGTTTAACTGGGTCCGTAAATACTATAGGCCTCAAAATACTGTGCCAAGACTTGGGCCAAGTTGACATTTATACCGCCCATGGTTATAGTAAAAATGCTGAATAGTAATACTCAAGCGTCTCGAGCTGACGTAGAAACATAGTAAAAACGAGCGTTGGTACCGTGTATGCCAGTCTACAACAAGTGTCGCCTAAACGTAATAATTAGCATGCTGAAATAGGCTAGTAAATAAGTTTAACTGGGTTCGTAAATGATATTGGCCTCAAAATATTGTGGCTGAGACATGATTAAACGTAGAAATTTGAAACCTTGAAATATAGTAAAACGCCGAATATTAATACTCGAGCGTCGCAACATAAGGACGTTGGTACATGTAGGTTAGTCTACAAACGTCGCCTAAAGTAATTGATTTTACCCGGCAGAACGAAAGAAGGAAACTCCGCTTTTCAGTCGTCTTAGGCCCTGTGTATAAGAGACAGCAAACAATGACCTTTCAGTGGTCAAATTGCTGTCAAGAATATGAATTGGCTGCTTCGCAGCAATAATTTGGTAACCGTTTTCAGGGCTGGATGCAAAACCGTATTAGCGCCGAATATTCTACATAGGATATCACATAGGCCAGGCCTAGCCTAAGCTGCATGTCCAACAGGTATCCGATCATTTCGGTCGCGACCGAAATGCATAACAATACAGCGCGACCGAAATGAAGGCGCGACCGAAATGATCTGTATTCGTCCAACAGACATCTCTTCTGAAAAATGGAGTGCTCAATTGTAACTTGTATTTCAGCGCTCCAACTTAAAAGCAACTAGGCCTATTGAGAGCGACAATCCCGATTCCCAGTAACGTAATAATGAGCCATCTAGGCCTAGGCTAGGCGTATCTAGTAGGCCTAGGCCCCAGTAGTAGTACAGCAGCTAGCAAGCTAGCTAGCTATATTTGCATGGCCTAGGCCCCTGGCCTAGGCTAGGCAAATAAATAATTATTACACGAAATTTGACAGAAGTATAATATTAATACCTACAGTCTAGGCCGACTATCACATGAAGATCAACCAAGCAATAATGCTAGGCCTAGGCCCCCTACTAGGCCTAGTAGGGAGGAGGAAAGCCGGATTGGAGATAGCACAATCAAAAAGTCTCGTCGGTGTCAATGGTCAAAAAATGTTTGACCAAAGATCGTATAGCGCCGCCGTCTATAATCTTTGCTTCGATTGTTTTAATGCCAAAATGCACTAGGCCTATGTAACTAATGTTTGGAAAGGTTTTTGGGAAAATATTATTATTAATTGTAACTGTAATTGAATTTTTAATATATTGTAATTAGGCAAAAAACAAATTTTTGTGTTGGCCAAACGTTTTGGAAAAAAGGGGAAAAAATGGGTAGTTTGGTAAGAAAAAAAAAACAAAACTTTGAAATGCCGACCCTCCTTAATTTTGTAAAATTTGGGTTGGTCGGGCGCGCGTGGCCAAAACAATAATTTTTTTTTTTTGGTCTTATAACTTTTGTACTTGTAAGTGTAATTTACGTCTAGGCCTATGTTCCTCCATTTATTTTATACCTCCATGGAGCATGCAGAGACCTTAATTACCAGTTTAATTAGATAAAAAATATTAGGCCTTACGTCAAATTTTACATTTAGGCCTATTTGGTCCAATGGTGCATGAAGGGGAGAACGGGGCTTGATGATTAAACGAGGGGTCTAGCTCAGACATTAAGGTGAGGTGATTTTTAAGCATGATTGTTTTGCTCCAAACATTTTCAATGGGCGGCGTGGGGGGGGGGTGATGATAGGCCTACTATGAGGTGATTTTTATAAGCATGACTTATTTTTTTGCTTTAAACATTTTCAATTGGCCGGTGTTTTAAAAGGTGGGCGGGGGGACATTCCGTGAGACCACACCCACCTCAGCCCCACCATATTTGGGGAAGATCAGGCGAAAAAAAATGAGGAAATAGTAGGCCTACGTAGACTGCTCTCTGATGACTGGAAATACACTTATATAGGCCTATGTAAAATCACATGACCCTTGCTTATATACATAGTCAAAATGAAGCGCCAACAAATTTCTCCTATTCTTTAATCAGCGATTTTCGGACCAACAGTAATTAATAGAAAATAAATTTATAACTTTGTCTTTGATGTATTTACTTTACTTTACCTACTTTCAAACCGCAAGTCCAGATTCCCCTCAGTCCCACCATGGTTGGGGCTGAGGCTCGAAAATTTAAGAAAACAGTCTCCAGATGGCAGGAAATGGCACTCTTATATAATAATAAAATTCATCATCACATCACCATTATAGTCAAAATACCGCCAACAAATTTCTCATAATCTTTTATCAGCGATTTTCGGCTGTGAGATCTAAATAATCTGTGTGGTGTAGGCCTACCATAGAAAATAAAACTTTAAAACATTGTCTTTTATGTATTTGCTTTACCTTCTTAAAGCAGTGAGTCTACACCCATCTCAGCCCCACCATGTTTAAGACTGAGGCGTAAAAATTTGGGCAACTACCTCTGATGGCTGGAAATGACACTAGCAAATCATCATCATCACATCACCAGTTAAAATGAGAAATCACAATATAACTCGACTTATATTTTTTGTTTATGATTGTTTTAAGGCCCCGGTATTACGGTATACCATCAACTCCAGACAGAATTTGATTCGGCCGCTCAACAAGAAAAATAAATCATTTTTTCTGGCAGATTTTTAGTAGGACTATTGTACTTTACTTACAGAAAAATTAATTTCTGTTAATAGGCTTTTTCTGAGTGTAGCTCACTGTATCTAGTGGCGTACGTACGTGTATAGAGGAGGGGCGGGACTGATTAAGGGGACTGGTTTATAGCCGTACCTATTGTGTAATAGAGTGCACCTGACGGTTATTTGAATCTGTTCAACCATGAAGCCTCTCAGGGGCGTAGGCTGCAGGGGTGCGAGGAGTGCGGCCGCACCCACCCCCTAAAAAGGGAAAAAATGTTCCGCTGGGATAGGGGTGTCTATAAAACGAAGACCGAAGATCCAAAAACGAAGACCCCTATCTTTTCTCTTTTATTTTGATGATAATACACCAGGCTGTCACAAAATCAAAATTATTAATTTTTTTTGGGCGTCTGTTTATGAAATTTTCAAGGGTCTTCGTTTTGTAGACACCCTATCACCCTATATGGGTGTCTACAAAACGAAGACCGAAGACCCGAAAAACGAAGACCTCCAGTTATTTCTCAATTACCTTATTGAAAGAATTTCAAAATCATCATAAAACAGGTGCCAAGTACCTATTTCATTATTTTATCGGAATAAAATGAGGAATATCAAGAAATACTTAAGGGTCTTCGTTTTCTAGACACATAATGGGTGTCTACAAAACGAAGACCGAAGACCACAAAAACGAAGACCCACATTTTTTTCTCTCAATCGTGATGAAAATAATGTTTTTAAGTCACTTCATGCTATGCATATATCTAGTATTCGTCTTCTTAGCACATTGTTGCCTGAATCTGAGTCAATTTAATGATGTAAACTTTATTCCAGTTCCAAAGCGACAAACAATGTTGTACGTCCACGGCTGGTGGCTGAGCACGTCTTGGCGCTGCTACCCTCTAAAGGAAAGTAATTGGCTTGGCCTTGCGGTACGCTACGCATTTTGGGGGCCTACAAAACCTTGAATATTTCATTCATAAATTTGTTCCATGTTAAAATAAACAGTAGGAATGTGGTATAGTGACGCATATGTGCATCGGTCATTTGGTGGTGACACCAACATAGGATGGACGAGATAATTAAGGGTCTTCGTTTTATAGACACCCTATATGGGTGTCTACAAAACGAAGACCTAAGACCCGAAAAACGAAGACCCACATTTTTATTCTCTCAATCGTGATAAAATAATGAAATAGGTACTTGGCAACTGTTTTATGATGATTTTGAAATAGTTTCAATAAGATAATTGAGAAATAATTGGAGATCTTCTTTTTTGGGTCTTCGGTCTTCGTTTTGTACCCATATAGGGTGTCTATAACGAAGAACCTTAAAAATTTCACAAACAGACGCCCAAAAAAAATGTCGTAATTTTGATTTTGTGACAGCCTGGCGTATTATCATCAAAATGAAAGAGAAAAAATAGGGGTCTTCGTTTTTGGGTCTTCGGTCTTCGTTTTATAGACACCCGCTGGGATAGGCAGGCCTATGCGCCCTCGTATTCGTACGGCCGTCGTTTCTTTGAGGTTTCTTTCCAAAGACCCCGGATATATTCAAACTTTTTTATGGTGGTGGCCAGTTCCAATTTGCTGAGACCAGCGGCGGGCCGACATATGTTTTTTTTTTCAATGACAGCCCCACCCATTCACTATAGGCCTACAAGTCTATTATAGGCCTATATACCTATTAGAGTACAGGCCTGAGCCTGGCATAAGTAACATAACCGTGATGAGGCCTTGTTTTTTTGGTTTTTTTTAATGAGGGTGTTTTTTGGCAGTGACTCTCAGTTTTGCGCTGCTGACTCTCAGTTTTGCACTGCTGACTCTCAGTTTTGCGCTGCTGCCAATTGTATTTTGTCCTTTTGGCGTTCCATACACAACTGGTTAGCTAACAATATGCCAATGTAATTACACCTGGGAATGAAGGTGCACCACGTTCTGTTGCCTAGCAAACGTCTGTACTTTATGGGGGGGGGGGGGGCTACTGATGTACTGCGTAGGGGGACGATGAGGCACAATAAGACAAGGCCTAGGCCCAGGTCTAACTAGGCAGTGCAATTATATGTGATAGAAAGTACACTTTTGAAAGAAATAAATTAAAATAAGAAAAAAAATAACTAATTAGAGTAATTCAGTTTCAGAGGTACCTTGTTTAAGTATTATACAATGCTAACAATGCGGCTCTTGCAGCCCTAGCTAGGCAAGGCATCCATGTGCAAAGCAGTGGTGTTTGTTTATCCATGAAAAAAGCACGCCGGGAAAGTTTGCCTTAATTACCAGGAAAAGGTGACGTAATCTAGCTTATGACGTATGCATGCTAACTATATAGTGAGTGTGACGTCGCCAAAAATGAATATCTTTTATTATAACCAAAATATTAATATGTGGAAGAACGTGACTCAGTCAGACACAAATGAGTTATTCTTGGCTTTTTGTATTGTAAAAATGATGCTTTATTCGCGTCAAAATATATCCGCAAACAAAACACGTAATTATAGTGTATCGATACGTAACAGATGGACAAAGTTACAGCTATAACAACTATTACGCCCGTATTCTTAAAACAAACTTTAGTCGAACTTCGAACTAGAACTTCATTTAGTGCTAGTTGCATCTTTAACTTCAATTTGTATTCACAAACAATGTAGTCGAAGTTTTAACTACGACTAAATCAAGTCCTAGTTTTAGTTCAACTGAAGACGACTGGCAAGACACGACTATCAAACTAACCAATGAAAAGAGCTAACTTTTTTAGCAGACGAAATTTTAGAGATCCGGTAACGCGGATGAATATTAAGCTGCCGTCTGTGGTTTAAAAATGTATTTCCTCATAATTCATAATAGACCATCATTCCCTTAATTAATTTTCTATAATAATAACTATATTAGTTGTTAAACTATTACAATAGAGAATTTGAACAGACACTGAAAATTTGCTTTCTTTGGAGAACTATTATAGTTGAGCCCGAGCGAGGGCGGCGCCATCTTTGTTGTTGTTATTGTAAAGCTACGTGATCGCAACGCGAGGGGATTTCGTGCAAATCAGGAACTATCGCATGTGGCCAGCAAAACATGTTAATTTCTCATTCCAGAAGCTAAACTTGGTGTCTCTTTTGTTTAACACACCGAAGATATATCAAACCTGCGTATATAATCGTTTTTATTCGTTTCACTTTATCGTGAGTTACAAAAAACACGTTTTTAGTGGGGTAAA
>NW_022704401.1:2849306-2859643 GCF_011630105.1 Anneissia japonica | reverse complement strand
TAGGCTGACTAAAAAAATCGGCCTGCGGAGGTATCATTTTAGTCGAGGTTCACGTCATTTAGTCGTAGTGCTAGTCAAAGTTCGTTTTAAGAATACGAAATGACGTAATTTTAAAGTTTTAGCTCGAACTACGACTAAAGTTTGTTTTAAGAATACCAGGGTTACACACAGACACAGTTCAAAACCCTTGGCCAATTAAACTCATAACAGGTTAGCAATAACAGGTTAGCAATATCAGGTTAGCAAATCAACGTCAGTACCAATAACATGAGCTTACGCTTGGTAAACGCTAACTGAATTTACTTTACTAGAACCATGCTAGAACCATGGAGGTATTATTGAGAAATGATTTATAATAATTGGAGTAATGCAAATGCATATTTTCTAAAAAAAGTCATTTTTAGTGAAATTTTGCCGGGAATGGGGCTTTAATACTCTCTAAAATACAACAAATAACTACAAGGTTTCTGGGCGTAAATTCCTTTAAAACAAATTCAGGGTTGCACAATCTCCTTGCCATACAAATTACAGCTCCCACTGACGTCTCAGTCGAGAAATACGGGTAGCTGAAGTTTTTCTCGAAAATCTGACTCGAAATTTCACGTTCCACTTTTGACCCCGAGTTGTGGTTCGCACTCGCCGCTGAGGGCGGCGTTCCGGGAACCCTGCGTCCAGTGGCGGCGCCAGCGGGGGATGGGGGTGGTGGGGAGAGCAGGGGCTTGGCACCCCATCGAAGAGAGCTCGTCGGGCAGTTGGACTAAAAAATATATAAAAATAGGCCCACACCAAGTCAACACATGTCTGTCACAATCAGAGAGTGTCATTTCTGACCATCCAGAGTCCTTCTTTGAAAAATCTCATTTGGGTGAAGGAACACCCTCTCAAACCCTTCCCTCAGCCCCCCTGTCGGACAGCTCAGTCAGCCCTCTCCCCATATCAATTAATACTCAACACCACTAGATAATAGTTTACTCAAAAAAAGCTACCGGTATGACACTTGTTAACACTGTCAGATAGGTGACATTATTCACTTAAAAACACTTGAGTCATTATTTTTAATTCTAATTTTCCTGTATTCCTAAAATTGAGATTAAGTAATGCATTTTTACTCATATGATTGTCGTCATCACTTCTTTTTAGCAAATTCTTTTGCAACAATAACTGAAAATTATTATTATTTTTTTTTTTAAATTAATTAATTAATTTTTTATTTATTTTTTTATTTTTTATTTTGGGCCGGATCAATTTTTTTTGGCGGGCCGGAGTTGACCCGCGGGCCGTAGGTTGAATACCGGGTACTAGACGAATTCCCCTAAAATATGATTTTTGTTTTTTCATTACACGCATAGGCAGTTCAATAATTAACTAATTAATAATTAATAGTTTAATAATACTTGTGTCGCTGTGTCCTTAGACAAGGCACTTTATCTACGGTTGCCTCTCTCCACCCAGGAGTACAAATGGGTATACCTGTAGGTTCGGACACAACTGCGTTGATTACTAGCTGCTGGAATTCTCCCCAGGGAGCTGAGTACCGGTATGTGTTCCATACCTGTTTGATCCAATGACCGTGGTAGTATGTGAAGGGCTTAAAGGCTTTATGCATGAAGCGCTATATAAAACCGACACATTATTATTACGTTATTATTATTATTATTATTATTATTATTATTATTATTATTATTATTATTATTATTATTTATTTATTTATTATTATTATTATTATTATTATTATTATTATTATTATTATTATTATTATTGTTGTTGTTGTTAATGTTATTATTATTATTAGTAGCTAAACGAAATAGTCCTATTCATGCTTGTATAAGTGACCTGCAAAATAAATTTCCTGATGCGATTAATCTAGTGATGGGAGATTTTAATCGATGTGATATGAAAAGTGTGATACCGACACACATTCCGTATGTTGATAAACCTACACGTGAAGAAGCTATATTGGATTTATGTTACTGTAATGTGAAAGGGGCCTACAAAACAAATATTATTGCGAAAATCGGAAAATCTGATCATTTCACGGTTCACCTACAACCATGTAACGAAAGTTAAAACAAATGAAGCCACGTGTTACGTCATACTACTGTTGGAACGAGAAAGCGATACGGAACCTGCGTGGATTTTTGAGGGCACAGACTGGGAGATTTTTCACCACCCTAGCAGATGAGACTGTAAATGGAGCAAGGTAATTCAACAGAAGGACGCACATCTCCGCTCTCGAACATAGCGCGTGCGTACAATCCTTTGATCTTTACTGTGGCATCGACAATCCGATACTAGTTGCGAGTACAGCCGTCAATTATTAGTCTATGCGTGCCATACTGTACGTTTTATGGTGTTAGTTATTATTTTATTAATTTTGGGTACTTCGCAATGTCTGTTATATCTGATTTCTTTTGACCGCGAGCTTGTTAAATGCTTCTATAAACTGCAATTTGATTTTTGAAAATTGACCAAGAAAATGAAAAGTTATAACAATTGAAAATTTAAGAATTTTATAAAATTTCATGTTCTTATGTAACATTAAATTGTCATTTTGACAATGTTGGCCTAAGGTGCACAAAACGAACATTTGAGTAGATACAGAACATTTATTAATTTTTTCTGCGAAGTGAGTCTCATGAACGACAATACACCACAATATCGGTAAAATTAATGTTGAAATGAAGAATATAATTTCAGTCTAATGTTAGTGCAAAATATCACATTAGGCCTTTGTAATCACCGCACGACGCACGATTATCATGGCAACTAACACGCGCGTGGGTAATTCGTCACGTACGTATTATCTTTATTTTTATTGCGCCCTCCTCCGATGATCTTTAAAAGATTAAGTACGCGAAACAAGGAATAAAGGAAGTCTCGCCTTAGCTACTGATGAAATAATATCTATGTTACATAACAATGTTTAGGATTACTGTGGGGATCTAAGCACTACATCGTTACTTTATTATTCATAAAACACAATCTGTTTAGCTTCTATAAATATATTCATTGAATTATGGGATGATACTCATATTAATAGTACTCAACACATCCTTAATAAAATCATATTTAAGACAAAGTGTTTAATAATTTAAAACCAGCTAAACTTTCAATGTGCAAAAAAAATTATAAATACCATACAAAATTTAGGAATATCGTATGTTAATGAGGATTGTACTTATCATGTAATTATTAGCTGTGGCTGGCCAGCTAAACCCTAGCAGATAGGCAGGCTTATGCCTGGGCCTAGCTAGCCTTAGACAGAGGCTGTAGGCTTTTCTCATGATACGATATTTTCATCATAGATGATCTATTGTATTGTATTCATCTCATGATTAAATTCAGGTGTTAGGGCACATAGAAAGAATTATTAGATTAATACTCCTTTAAAAAAAAAATGTGATGAGGGTGGGTTTTTTTTATTCCCGCATCAATATTTCCAAATTATTAATGTGCGCAGGAGTAATAATCTAACAATTTTTTTATATGTGCCCTTATCAATTCGCGAAAGTTTCATGTCACAAAAGTTTCTTGTTTTACATTAGTTGTTTGTATTAATTATACAAATGCTGTAATTTAACCTCTTTGAAATTTTTTGTGCACCAAGCCTCTTAGTTTTCACAGCCAGGTATTGCTGAAGACTGAGTGGTTATTCAGGCAATCAATTGCGTCGCATTTATCTGCGATGCAATTGTGAAAGTGCTTCGCAATTAGCGTAATATGTCACAATTTGCGATGCGATACTGGGTAAATCGAACGCTGAAGCCCAGTAAAAATACTTTATCGTAATTAAAATTACAGTAGATCTTTTTATTCACATTCACTTCACCCCTCTAATGCATAAACAATTGTAATAATTTGTCATAATTGTGCTGTAATGATTGTGCGCAATCCCAAAGGGGTTAGGAGGCATGTCACCTACATCAATAGTTCAGACCTAAAGTAAATTTGCACAAAAACCAAAGTCAATGAAAACACTAATTTTCAAAATTTTATTTGTGTTGCATGTCTTCTTTTTATTTGATAAATCTAAGTACTGTATTATTTTTAGGTTTCTTTTTGTTTTTTCCAGGGCCAGTTGGTAGAATTCTGAAATGCGAGGATGCAACTAGATGTGAAATAAAGGAGGCGATTGAATACTTTCTTAATAACTTTTGTGAAAAGTATGAGGGAAAAAGGCATTCGTACTGTCTGTTACTATGATTCATGGTGAAACTATTGACGATTCTTATTGATACACTCTTGCATGGACCCTATCAATTTGAGGATATTCATAATCTGTAAAAACGTTAAATATGTGATATTCCCAATGCGATCAAAACGATGGAATATTCTTACTTTCCAAGAAGCTGGAGAAATTGAATTGTATACTCATTAAGGACATTAAGATATTTGAATTTCATTTACCACTATTTTGTATTTGCAATTGACAATATTGCTTTCTCTACAAAATAAATAAAATGATTGATGTGTTAAAATGAAATAACCGTTTTGTTTAATCATTGCAGTGAAATTATTTTGTACTATACGTGCAATTGAAAAGTTTTAATTGCAGAAAAGGAGTAATTTGTTGAAATGTACATCTAGCTCATTGTCATCGACTCAGCCAATATTCAAGCCAGTTAGAAGCCAAGTCAGAAATGTGTGGCCTCCATATTGGTTCTATCTGGGCCATGTCAGCTAAACCATACAGGCTCCCATATGGGCAAACCAATATGCCATCCATAAGAGCCAGAAAATATTGGCCTCACATATGGGACACCCCAAACATGTGCAGTTGCAATGGGTACCATGTTTGTCCCACATGGGGCTTTGGTGGAGAATACGAGGGGTCCCATATGGGCAAACCCATATTACATTCATATAGGCCAGAATCTAATGGGCCCCATATACCACCCATGTGCAATTGCATATGGGTACCATATGAGAATCCCATATGCCGCCTATGTACAAATGCATGAGGGTACCATGTTGGCCCAATGGGTTCTCTGAAAGATGTGGGCCCCACATGGGCTTGGGTGCAGAATCCGGAGGGTGCCTTGAGGGCTAGTCTATATGGTACCCATGGGTTGGGAAATATAGGTTCCATATGGGTCCCAAATGTGTTATATCTGGGCTATGGGCTAAACCACATGGGCCCCACATGGAGCTTGGGATACGCACAATAAACACTGGTGCTCCTCAGGGATGTGTGCTGTCCCCAGTTCTGTATGCAAGTAGTTGCAGAAGTTCTTCCCTAATGTACTGTAAGTATAATTAAATATGCTGAAGATACCGTTATATGTGGGTTATAAAAAAATAATGATACATCCAACTATGAATAAAATTAAAGAGTTTGCTACATGGTGCAGCGATCATTTCCTAATTTTAAATGTTAAGAAAACAAAAGAGATTATTTATGATTTTAGTCGCAAGCAATCTACACATGATCCGGTAATTATTAATGGTGAATGCGTGGAAAGAGTTCATGAATATTGCTATCTTGGAATTACAATTGACGATAAATTAAGCTGGCCAGTAAGGCAACTGTAAGTTTGTATTTTCTCCGAAAGTTAAGAAGCTTGTTTTTAAATAAATCAATTTTATTACTTTTTTATAGATCGGTTATACAGAGTATACTTAATTTTTGTTTAATATGCACTTTTGGAAATTTTAGTAAAGGAAATAAGAACAAGTTTGAGAGAGTAAGACGGTCAGCAGAGGTTAAACTGTATATTAAAATGAGCTGTAACCTTTTGGACCTTATTGAAATTCTATGATGATAAAATATGGCGAGGAACCTGAACCTAGGCATAGGGACTTAGAATCTGTGATTAATAAATTAAATAAATTTTCTAGAAAATAGTATTCCGGAAGTACGTTGTTGATGTATAACAAGTGTTGATATATTGTAGTAATATTTTTTTAAATATTATTTTTGTTTCCTTACAGCAGAGTAAAGATGGGGCTTCTTGTCCGATGAATGTACATTTTTTTTGAATTTCTACTATAAAATAATAAATACGGCCAGTGTACATCAATCTGTATCATAGAATTAAAGAAGAATGAATATGAAGAATGATAATGTGTGTATTATTAATTTATTTCTTTAATTGTGTTTCCTTCAATTCTCTTGGTATGTTTTATCATAACTCAGGAAGCTGCAAGAAAAATAAATAAATTTATTGTATAAAAAGATTAAGCAAGTAATTCAATTAAAATCAAAGATACATTTTATTGACCATAATTATTAAAATATAGTATATGAAAACGCAACAAAGAGAACAGCATGAAGCACATACTAAATTCTCTTGTTTCAATTATAAGGTCATGTTTCAATCATAAATATATCACTGTAAATGGAAGAAAGAGAATAAATTATGCTAGAAGGATAAAATGCTGTTAGTATAAAGATAGCAAAACGGAAATAAAAATAAAATTAAGCCTATGATAAACCGATTGACGAAATTATAGGCCTATAATACAGGGCCTGGGCATATTAAATTTTGCGTTTTCGCAACTCCTTCGGTGCTCATTTGTTCGAAATAAACCGCGACCGAAATTATACACCCGATTGACGAAATTATAGGCCTAGGCATAGCTAGTTTAGGCATAGAATTAGACCAGCCTACTATTCTAGCTATGCCCTCCGGCTTCGCCAGGTTTCAGCTAAGGCAGGGTAGCTAAGGCCTAGACTCTACTATTAAAATAGTTGATTCTCGCTTGATGTTGCCAAATCTAGCAAAGCTACTATCCTTTTTATTTGCTATAGTGTCTCGGGCTACAGAATGTTAAAATCACAGCTTGTCAACAACACCCGCGATTCCGCGAACGAACGAACGAAACTAACTTTTAAGTTAAAACTTCGATCGTTGCTAAACTGAATGACGTCACGTATGTATTGGCGTTTCTATTGGCTAATCATGACGTAATATCATTTACCCTACCTTTAGCAATCGGAAGTTCCGATACGGTACCGTATCTCTAGCCACGGCGTTATTAATTATAATACTTTACTGCACATGATTATGACTATGAGAAAAAAAGAATGATTTGGGGACTAGCTGCATGTGCCAGTGGATTGCGACATTAAAACGGACTCCGGTATCTACACAGCTCCGGAGAACTATGTGCAATGTGCAATAAACACTAGACATTTTATCACGCTCTTATTATTACAGTATTCTTAAACTTTGACGAAAAACAATAGGTTTATGAGATAAAAAGCACTTAATGAGATATAGATTATAGTGGATAGGCCTATTTAAAAACTTTTGGAAAATATGGAGAGACAGATTGTTGGAATTAATATAAAATTTCATTGTCGTTTGCCATAAACTCTGTCAGAGCAAAAACAAATAAAAAACAACAAAAAAAAAACAACAAAACAAAAAGAAAAAAAAAGTTTGATTGAACGTTTTAAACTTTATTTAATAATTTGTTTTATATAATATAACAAAAAAATGAAAAAAATTATTTAAAATATAAAGCTGGTAGGCGTATTGGTCACTTGGATATAGATTAAGCTAATAATCGTAACCATACGCGACACTTTTATGCGCGCGTGGGCGGTTAAAGAAAAAAATTCAACTGATAACTAAATTAGGCCAAATTACATGAAGAAAAAAGTCGAACACTGCGAACACAAGTCAAGCAAACAGAAGTACGACGTCATACCAGTGAATTGGACTATCACGCTTGAGAGATTTTTGACCCCATGAGAGGTAATCGTGGATTGGTTGGATTTTAAATTTTCTTATTTTCCGATAAAACTACCCAACCAATCATAAGTTTTATATCAGCTTCAAGCTTATTATATTCCCTCCACGAATCCACTTGGGCCAATTCGTTTCGAGTAAGAAAACAGCCAAAAACCTGAATTTTCTTGAAATTCCCTATTTAAATCGACGTGAGGAGCTGTTATAAATTGGCGTATTCCGACAAAACTGTAGGGATTTTTTTCATTTTTTCTTCACGAATTAGAAGATTAATAAAAACCGAAAGGTCCACTGATTAACCTCAGATAAGAAAGTATAATACATACTCCAAGTATTGAAATACACGCCATCGTGTTGGGATTCAATATTTCGACATTAATTATGTCATCATCAGGAATGATGATGAATTCCTGATGATGACATAATTAATGTCGAAATATTGAATCCCAACACGATGGCGTGTATTTCAATACTTGGAGTATGTATTATACTTTCTTAGAAGATTAATATTTTTTATAACATATTCTGCTTGGGCCATTACAAGAAAATCATAGATTTTGTACCAAAAATGTATTTTTGTGAAAAAATCCAGTTTTCTCCAATGGTTAAGGCGACCTTGGAGAGCAAATCATACAACGTTTCCATGGGGGAACGAAGGTCTCAGCACTAACAAATAATAATAATAATAATAAACAAATTATAATAGGCCTATATACTGACATTGTATTGCATCCGTTAACAATGCTTGTCACTCGTGCTGGGAGCAGTCACAAAAGTGGGTGGGGGGGGGACAAGCCCCCAGTAGAATAAGTAGGGTAGAAGGGTCAGTGGCCCCTTCCCATCCCCCTACTTCCGTCGCCATTGGTTAGCGCCGGCCGTCGGACTGATCTCGAGTTCCCCCCCCCCAACTTTACCTTTGCGTCCCAAATCAGCATCCCCATTTTTAGACACACCTAGATACGCCACTGATCAGTACTGCGACGGATCCAGGAATTTTAGAGGGCCCCAGAGAAGGACTTTAATTAACAGATGGAGGGTCTACCTCAGACACATTATGGTGGGGCTGAAGAAATATTATGATATGGCACCTCTGGACGACCGAAAATGGCACTCTTAGTCTTACATTGAGTAGAATTTTCTTTTTTTTTTTCTCAATTTTTGTTAAATTTTGAAAAATTTAGGGGGTGGGGACCGGGCTTCCAAATAAATCCGCCACTGGTTTAATATGTTAATTCAGTATTTATTTGACAATCGAATCTCTATCAGGTCTATTCGTACTTTCTAACTTGTATCACGATGTCCAGGGCCAGAGCCTTGATAAACATTCAGTAGAGCAATAGAAGTCGTAAAATATTCATGCGGACAAGATTAGAATCGATTAATTACCACGAAGCGAGCTTTCATCGTCGAAACGGTCAGCTTTATTTACAATTCAAAACAGATGAATGGTACTGGATGAATGTATACGTTTAATCATTTTTATTTATTTATTTTATCATTACCTCGACGCCACAGTGAATTGGTCATTCTTGCACATAAATTCGGTCACAGATGCTGAACGAAGTTTTTCCCTGCTACAAAGAAATGCTCACCGATGACAGGGCACTCCCTGCGTTCCATAGTTTCAGGTTAGACGATAGCCTGGGACTATACGCGCTATTTGGCGCACTATAAACAGAAGCTGCCGAGAACAAACTTCAGAGTAAGTGTAATTTGGTTTTAGAATTTTATGACATTGACAATATTGGTTATTGTTATGTATTATTTTTGTGCTGTCATTATTGCAATGACATACTAACAACAACAGAAACAGAAGTTGCAACAACACTGACTCAATTGCTTGTTTTTGTTTGGGCTAGGCCTAGGCTAGGCCTATGCTGTGCTTGTTGTGGCCTAATCGCCTAGCCCATAGGCCTAGGGCCAAGGCCTTAGTCAGTGACAAATAGTATGTCTGGTGACGGATGAATAAAAGTCAACCCGCACCCATGCCAACCCGTACCCACAACCCAGTACCCAAATTTTGGACGAACTGTACACAGAATTTTGGCGTAGGACTAGGGCCTAGGCCTACCCATACGCATCGCTTAAAGCCCCATTCCCGGCAAATTTTCACTAAAAACTGACTTTTTTTAGAAAATATGCATTTGCATTACTCCAATTATTATAAATCATGGAAAAATATTGGCATGAATTTTAGTTTTACGCAAAAGAATAAAAAAAATGAGAAATACAGACTATTTCTCATAAAATATTACCATTTTCTCAACGAATTCATTGTTACTAGGCAAATTCAGAGGTTGTAGATCGCATCCACTGGAATACTCTCGCTATTATGTATACTCTTTATACAGTCAATAAAGTGCGCCCTCTCTAGAGAGATTAGTTTTTGTACTTCACATCTCACACAATGCGGTCGTTCGGTTAGGCTGAGATATGTTTGTTTAAGTGTCAAAATCTCAGTCAGAATCAGTTTTTTAACAAATTTGAAATAATTCCTATGAAATATTATATTTCACAAGTGTCAATACTAGCAACGGAAAATATCATGTCGGCTAGCCTAGCAGCGTTGGATAGGCTAATGTTTTTGGTGCCTACGATATTTCTTCTCACGACCTATCGCAAAATCAAACATGAAAATTC
>NW_022704401.1:2825526-2849150 GCF_011630105.1 Anneissia japonica | reverse complement strand
CTTTGCCCTAGATCTGCGTTGAAGAAAACATCTAAGGAGAGCAAAAAATTTACGCAGATATCGAAAACGAATGGATACCACATTGGAAAAAAATGTCTCATGTGATGTGAATTGAGACGATTTTGGCTTGCTCTGCCGTTTTAATCATTGTACTATCTATGACTCTGAAATTGTGAGTGTAAACAGCATTCAATTTGGTTCGGCTTTCTACCTCCGCCACCGAGTGTAAACGAATTTGAGCCAGTGTTGGTTTTGGATTTTTTTTAAATTATTTAACATTTCCGAAATATCTCTAGATTTCTTTTTCCAACTCTAGTAAGTAACACACTTTCATCACCCTCGCTAATGTGTTATTTTACATCCGATCTTGTATGAAAAGATAACATGAACAGACAACAGACATAAAAATAAAATTATTTTAAAAAATGTTTTATTTTGTGGATAAAGGACGAAATTTGTGCACGTGTATCATTCTAAATTTTATTTGACGAAATTCTATTTTGTGGATAAAGGAAACTGCCGGAATATGATTAAAAATACATTAAAAAATGCGTTTATTTTTGTATATACATACAATACCTAAAATAAATACGTAAATATTACTGTGCGACATGACAGCAATTATTTAGTTTAGCAAAGGCGGTGTGGAGAAATGCCCAACTGGCGCTCCATATAAATCTTGCGCGGCCGAAGGTGTCGGCGGCCGAAGAAGTCATATCCCGTCCAGGGGGCAAAGCCAACGAAAATGTTGACAATTTTGGGGTTTCAAAAGCTTATTTAATCGATTTTAGTGTTTATTAATAATAATATGTAGAGAATAGCATATCCATATAATTTTTTTACTCCCCGATGAATTGTGGTTTTTCTCCACAACGGCGGGGGGGGGGGAGCCCCTGGCCCCCGCGGGCGACACCCCTGAATGCTAAACTTCGGTTTGATTAACCTTGATTACGACATGAAAGTTCAAAAAGATGGTACCAAGTAATGATGCCACATTTTTTTAACGGATGTTTCATGGGAAAATTCAGATTCAAATTATAAGACTGGCCTTTAATTGTTTCAAATTTTAAGAATTTCTTACTTGATTGCAAAGCAGCAAAATAGTATGTAGACCTCATCGTCCTAGCAAGCGCGGAAATGCTGTATCAACCTCTATAAATTTATAAAGGTATCTTTTTGTTGAAAAATGTAATTTGTGAGTGGTTGAATCATGTAAAAATGTTTAATGATTGTGTTGTGATTGAGAAGAACATTGAGGTAAAAAAATTAAGAATTAAAAGTTAGGTGCGAAAGTGCATTATAAGCGCCAACATTTTGCAAACTGTATTGTACCTTGTATCTTGTATCTTGTATATGAAACTATACTATGAACATGCATTAAATCAAGAAATTCATGATCGCCTAAGTCTAGACGCGTTGGTCGCAATTAACAACATATGGAACGCCTATGTACACAGTGGTTTATATTAAAGGAAGAGGTTATTCGCACGGTACTGTGCAAATAATAAATTATTCACACTGTGTGCATAACTTCTTATTCGCACGGTACCGTTTTTTTGCGTGTTTTAGATTTAGTATTGATTTTATTTATTTTGGTTTTTAACGATGCTTGACTATGCAAAATTTTTTATTGTATTTTTTTCAGCATGATTATTATTTTAGTTTTTTTACAATTGCTATTGTTTAAGAGAAATTTTTAATTACAATTGAATATAATTTTAGTGTGTTTTTTAGTACAGTTACAGAGATCACAAGTCTCCCGAAAATCGCGGGTTTCTCCTGATTTTTTAAAATATTGTGAAAATTCCACAAAAAATGTAATTTCCACGTTGTCATAGAGCAATGAAACAAAATTTATTATCTTACACCAATATATTATGGCACTTGCTCAGCCATATAAATGTCACAAGCTAGACCAGGGAATTGTTGTTTAAGTTTTTTATCTAATTAACAGCTCCATGGCAAGGCTAGGCCTAGATCTGTGGTAGACTCACCTTGTTTATCCTCCATGTTACGATCTTTTGCATCCAGCGCCGACCTCAATCAATGAGATTGCTGTCAGTTGAGTAAATAAATTTCAACAAATGAACGAAATCAAAAATCACATTGATGGATAAATGGGGCCCCAAGTTTTTGCCGCGAGGAATTTGAACTTGGAGAATCGGTGCATAAAAAGTACTTTTTTTTTCAAGTAAGCTTAAGTTGTTTAATAACAATACTAAAAAAAAAAAAATCATAGTTAATGGGTTTTGGTAATAAGCAGTCTTACGAAAAATGAAGTTTATTTTAACATCGATCCTGAAATACATGTAGGCCTAGGCTAGGCTCTATCTGCACTGCAGGGGTGTGTGTGTTGGGTTTGTGTCTGCTTGTGTGTGTGGTGGTCCTGACACTGCGGCCTTGGGCTACATGTATGTAATATCATTTACTAAATTAAAATATATATGTTTTTAATTTCTCAGCAAGTTGCAGTTACTTTGCTAGAATTCTATGTTCTTTGAAGAGATGTAGTAAATCAGCCGTAGCCTCTCATGCCAAGCATGAACCAAGCCTTGTTGACTGCTGCCAAGAGCGCTCTACTAGGACAATGCTAAATAAATAATATTAATATTTATAAATTTATATTTTAGGCCAAGTGCAATGTGTAAACAAATGTAAAATTGTTAAATAAAAGTAAACAAATTGATGAAAACAGTTTGTTTTCTTCTTTTTGTGCAAGACTTTCATATTGTGCAGCGCGTTGTAAGGTGTCCCAGCGCGTCACTACAGGAGGCGATCGCTTCACGAAAAAAAAACTATTTTTTGCTTTTCCAACTTGGGATCTCTGCAGTTTGTAGTGTTGAATATTGAAAAACAATGTTTCTTTTTCTTCTTGCAGTTCCCTGAAGTGAAAAGTCAAGTGTACAATACATAGTTATATTTATCAATTTCTGGATTATTCTTAATAAAGGCCTCTGTGTTTTGTTACGGTAATTTGTTGATTCAGGGGCAGATTTGGGGGGGGGGGTTCTCCCCTCTTTTGGGAGGTAAACAAAAAGACAAAATAAAGAAAAAGAAAAAAAGATAGCCCAAAAGTTAGTTTCCAGGCAACTAGTACTACATAAATTGTTCCTGATTGTTAAAAAGCCCAAATCAACCATTAACATATTTAAATTATATTTTGCTGTACTATATTTCCATTTATTTGTGTATTTTATAACCATCATCAGGATATGTATCAAAACCTTGTGTCTGCTTCGAAGAGTACCGTGGGAATCTATATTCGTGGGAATGTATAATGTATATTTCCATAAAAGAAGCCTTGAGTGGGCATTAAAATGTACAGTATAAACATTAGTAATTTGATTTAAAAAAAAAAAAAATGAAAATACTATATATTTCCTTTGTTTTCATTTATCATTATACCATTCAGTCTATTTTAATTTATTTATATGTATCATTATAAACTGATCATTAGAATGTTTATGGTGAAAGGAAACGAAACGTAATAGAAGAAAACAAACGTAATCTTTTATTTAAGCGTTAATTTTAAACGTGTCCTAAACCAAGTCAACTTAGTAACCATCGTTGTTTTTCTGTAAATAAAGAAAACTAACAAGTGATACTGTAGTGCTGAAATCTAATCCAGTGTATAAAAAAATGACAAAAAGTCATTAAAATTCAATAAAAAAAATTGCACAAAAGAACACATACTGAACTGTGAAATCGACAATTAAAACATAATTTTTAAATAGAGAAAAGTCTATTGCTGCATCTATATTTCTGCCATAAAAGTCTGTTCACTGCTACCTAAAATTGATTAAAATGCTCTAAGATTCATTGTTAAAAATTGATATCAAGGAAGAAATACATGATTTTTTTTAACCTTTTTGTCCTACATTTCATTATTGTAAATTGCTTAGCATTTCTTAAAGATCCTCTCTGGTGTTGGGTAAAAGGTATCTAAGTCTTGGTGATTCAAAGATACTGTTGCAAAGTGAGTAAGCAATTCTAAATGCCTGCAAGCAAGTGTGTTCAGGAGAGTTTAATAATACTTCTTGCCCTTATTAAGTGCTTTAAGTTCATCACTAGAGTAGCAGCGCAATACCATTACTATGGCAATCCAAGCCCTCTTGGCCTTAGACTCAAGATTTTTTCTGTGGGCACTCTATGACGTCACACAAGGCTTATTTAAGCTACCGTGCAGAGCTGGCTGGCAAAAAGAAAGCGTCACTCACAACTATGACCAGCAGGTAAACCACAGTTAACTTTGAGTTGTCAGGATTCTCGATTACAATATAATATAGTCCAATTGAGACAAAACACATCAAACACCAAAAAGACAAAACAATAAACCATACCAGGCTTAAAAAAAAAAAATTGGAAATTTAGATCAGAAACTGTCAGAAACAAACAATATACATCCCGGCAAGCATGAGCACCCTCATTTAAAAAAAATTAAAAGGCAATGCTTAGAGAGCAAAAGCTCAGTTGGCTAACCTGATGGTGGCCACATTGTGTGTGCGTTGAACTGTGGAGATCTCTTGGTCCCTGGTTCAAGTCTCATTTTTGACCTTCAGGTGGGAGCTCAAATGCAAGTTTGATAGTGCACCGTCTTTCAAATGAGACGTTATGAGTATGTGAGTCTCAAAAATTATGAACAACTATACCAGTTTTGAAATCTGGATAAGTACTGTAATTAACTGCATATTTGAGATGTAATGCATTTCTGACCCATTGAAGCATTGAATATGTTGTTTTTTTCAGGCATGTTTAAGTTGCTCACATGTAGCATGTGGAAGATATAACGAAGAGCATGCCATTAAACATTTCCATGTATCTAAACATCCTGTAGCCATTGAAGTCAATGAAAAATATGTATTTTGGTGAGTATTATACTAATAAAACATAATTTGAGGTGAAGTAGTAGTAGTGAGTTCTATTTCCTGAGGTGTTGGATGATTGGGATCACCCCCTGATGCAAACCGAAATAAAATCCTGTATTTGTTTTACTATACCTTATGAATAGTAAATAGCAAACTATTTTGGAATTTTAAAATTACACCTTTGCACTTGCGTGCTTAGAGCCCTTATTATCTTGTGCTAATGCAGAAATATAAAACCATTAACCATTGAAATTGTACAGTATACATAATGTTAATGGTTCAAATGGATTTAGTTATATTGCCTGTTGAGTGACTGCTGTTTGGAAAAATATGAATTAAAAATTAATACATATTTATTTTTTTTAGTTACATTTGTGATGACTATGTGCTGAATGACAATGTAACTGGGGATATTAAGCTGTTACGATCCACATTAGAAGCCATAGCCAAGCAGAAGTTTGATGAGCGAACTACACGCAGTGGTAGGCGATTGCGAGCATTGTCATTAGACAGCGGTGAACCCCTCAAAAGACAGTAAGATTTATTGGATTTTTCATTCAAAGGCAAACTGTGTTGTGACTATTTTATAGTTGCATCTTCATTTAATTTCAATATGAATTTGGCTCCTTGAGTCATCTCTTCACATTTAGTCAACTATTCAATTATTATGTTATTTTAATTTTAACTCTAACTTGCTGGCATATAAATCTTGTTTGTTGATAAAAAATAAGGTTTTGTATCATGAAAGTTAAACCTATGTTTTATAATCCATACCAATGTGATGCTTTCCCAGTCAATTTCAAATTTCATTTGTTGACACATCAGAACATTTTTTTTTTAAATTCATGATTGATTATTTTCAGAAATCACAGCTCAATTTTAAAGGATAAAGGTTACACTGCCCTTGTCCATCGAAGACTGGTTTTACTGAGCAAAACTTTCCTAGCCTGGAAGGATGATGTCCTTGGAGATAAAGAAACTAAACAAAAACCAACACTTTCTAAATTACAATCCAAAGTATCTCAACACAAACGGTCAACAGAATCGAGTTGGATACCAGAAAATAACCCAAAAGGAATGGCAACACCACATAAAAGAAAAGCTGACGTGAACACTGAGGAATCACCATCAGCAAAGAAGAAATGGTCTACCTTGACCCCAGGTGTAACAGGTCTACGCAACCTGGGTAATACCTGTTACATGAATTCCATTCTTCAGGTATTAGGGTAAGTTTCTTAGTTATAAATCATATATTTTATTTAGTTTTAATACTACTTTTAAAATAGAGCTTTCAGTTATTTTAATATTACTCTAAGAAGTTCTGATAACCACCTATCACTGTTTTCATATTACATTTTAAAGCAAGAGCATGTAATTAGAAAAATCTAGAAAATGGATTAACAGAGGTCCCAAGTCTACCGCTACTTGCGGTAGTCTACCGCTTTTAGCGACGATATACCGCGCTACCGTAAGCTTACGATTTTCCACCGCATGAGAAAAATTCTCCCGTAAATTTTAGAAAATTTGGGTAGGCTACTTAATTTAGAATATCAGCTTAGCCTAGGTCTAGGTAAAAATATAACTCAGGATGTTAAAAAACACTCGTAAACAATCACAAAGTTTTAATCCACTCCCTACCATCACTTTTTATAATGCATTTGCAATTAATTACGGTAGCTGCTAAAAACACGAAATCAAAATACACTTTGTTTATTAAAAAAGTTGATACGCCCATCCTTCCGACGCCGGGCCTGAGACCATGCCTGCAATGTGATTTGATATCTAAACAACCCTGTAAACAACATGCTCTTTGACCCGTAGAACAGGCCTACAGCTAACTTTTTGCATAAAGTTAATTTTATCCAACTGTTTCATGAAAACAATTAATTAATAGTCGAAAATAATAAGTAAAAATGTGGCTCCATCGAAGAAACGCAAAATTCGTGTGCTTTTAATTCACAATTGATCAAGAAGTATGTTCGCCACTGGTGGTGCACCATCGAGGTCAACGAACTCAACTCTGGAAAAAGTATCTGTTTGAAAGCATGGAGGCAGATGTTGTTGGTTATGCTGTAATATCGATGAAGAACGGTGGAATGACCGATGTTGAAAAATATTTAAAGGTATGTTGACTTCTTTTTAAACAGTTTTATGTGATTGTGATAAAAATCATACGTTCTACATTCAGTTTTGTGACTTGGAAATGGATGGTTTAGAGTCCTGCCTCGTCGTTACCCTACCTAGGCCTAAGCCTAGCCGCCAGGCCTTAGGTTCCTTGAGCCAATTTTTTCCTGTACTAGCTAGGGCCTAGACTAGGCCTAGGCCAACCGTCTTTAAAATACCTTAGGTCTAGACCTCAGTTAAGGTTTTTGAAGTCAAGCTACGTACACCTAGACAAGACTATCGACATTTTAATAAGAATTTTAAAAAAAATAGGTTACATACATTTTGAGATAATATTTTCGTTATTTTTTTATGTTTACAGACTTGTTTGCCATGATTGAACTGCATCCAAATTCCACTCTTCCCTTAGCAGCAAAGAAGCTACTATTACTACTATTGAATACAATATTAAACTAACAGATGCCAGAAAGGACTGTAAATTGATGTAATTAATTGATATTGATGTAGTAGGCCTAAGTGTAAATAAATGAATAATATTAGACTAGGCCTACTGTACAGATTTGTAGATTCCAGAATTTATGTAAGTTCATGGTATTAATTTACATTGTGTAAATAAAAATAAAAGCAAGAGCAAGTTAACTGTGTGTTTATCATTGAATGTCAAATATTTGATATTATGAGTAGTTGAGTATTGGCTGTGACGCGCGTTGTATTTGCAGGCGGCCAAAGGTTCCCGACAAAATCTCCTGCCAATGGAGTTCTTCAACTTGGGACCCCTGGATTAAGCTTTAAAATTAGTTGTAAAGATATTCCAGTGTGTAATAACACACTGGAATAAACAACAATATCTCTTTGTAGCTCCCAGGGTCCTAATGAAATAGTTTGGTACAGTAAATTTTGTTCGAAAATGGTCTGATAGGCATTGAGCTTAAACCCTTGATTCTAAAACTGGCAGTATTGCAGGTGTCACGATTTATATATTGTGAACAAATAAACAATTGATTTTCACAAGTGCCATATTATTATAACTGAAGTGTTTTTTATTTGTGACTTCCCTTTGTAGGTATCTTAGTGTATTCAGAGAATGTTTTCTAGATATAGGAAACAGTTCATTAGAAAAAAACATAAAATCAGAAACGAAGCTAACAAGAGAGTTCTACAGGCAAACCACAGTAGAAGCATTTAAAGTAAGTTTAGTAGGAAATAATGTTAACTGTATATTTAGATCATCATTTTATTAAAAATGTAACAACTGTCTTAAGCCTGTCTATCTGATAGGTCTTACATCTCCTAAACTCCTGTTTGGTCTTGACACGTCTGACCAAATGCAGGGGCCTAGGCCTAACATTTCTTGAAAAATTTAAATTTTAGGGGCCAGTATATTTTTAAGCATTAGCAAACCATTTTTCAGTCAATTTGGTATAGTTTGCTGGCTTTCCAACCAAGAGTATTCAACATCATCCATGTACCTTACAGCAGAAACACTGCAAAGAAGCCATGCATTTTCCTATTACCGATCATCACTGGCATTATCTGTTTACAATATACACTAAATGTCACATGACCAACCTAGCAGAATGTGTCTCTTAGGTGTTATAAAGGGTGACAAGGGTTTTGCCTCTAGCGCCCCAATTGTGCTTTGCCAGTCTGCACTAATTGGGGCTTAGTACTCCTTAAAAAGCTTCTGCAGGAAATTGTCAGACCTACATGCCAGACATCTTCCTCCTGTAGAGCCTGTTAGTGGCCCAACAAATTGCATGTTGTAGTAAGGTTGCAGGTTAGGTACCAGCTACCAGTGAATTCCAAGTTACAGTAGCAGTTAATTTTTGTTTTTTTCATTACAGGCAATCTCAACTCCAAAGTCTAGAACCAAAATTCAAAGACAACCTAATTTTGGTCTCAGTGGAGGATCAAATAAGGTTGTCGACCCATCAAAGTACAAAGACCCAAGGTTGATGAGAGACAACATGTGAGTGAAATAGATGTTTGTATTGTGGGGTTAATTTCTAGGTATTTGTGTATGAAAGAAGCAATAGAGCTCTGAGCAATCACTTATCAAACATACAAAAAAAACTATTGCTTTTGATGAATTTTGTTAATATGATAATTTCAACATTCTAGATAAAAAATAATAGTAGATAATTAGCTACTAACAGTGTAGTTATTAGCTGTAACTATTTAACTATTAAAGACTATTTATCTTTGCATTTTTTCAGGCCACTGTATTATGAATTTCATCTCTTATTTCGTGTGATGTGGTCAGGTAAATGGGCCATCGTCTCTCCGCATGGATTTCTGAGTTCCGTGTGGCGGTTGATACCAAGCTTCAAGGGCTACTCCCAGCAAGATGCACAGGAATTCTTATGGTGAGTTAAAATCTGTTGCCACAGTGTTGTACCCAGGGCGTGCTCAATGGAGAGTCTGTATCCGTAGGGTTTAGTAACTGTTTAGATAGAAAGGTTGAACCTGCAGTATCTAGTTATCAATTTTGCTTCATTTATTTGTCTAAAAAAACATTAACATTACAAGAACACAAACACCAAGGAACAGGCATTAGGAACATGAGAGAGAAACACCCTGGGAAGAAAATATTTTCTATATATTAGTAGAAAATGAAATAGATTAACCAAAACCACTAAATTGGTCTAGTCTGGCCCTAACCTAGATGATTTTCGCTCTCCGGTTTGTGATCTGGAATTTTTTAGGAGTAGGTTGATGACCGGTGTATATGTAGGCTGCACCCCAAATATAAAATTTGTGGCTTATACACCAGAATATGAGGTAAATTTAGTTTAATCCAAAATTTGATTTTTATTATGGACATTTTATTTTCAAAATACAATTTTTGTCATTTGTTTTAGTTCCCTGGTAAATCAAGGAACACTGTTAATTAAATCAACTTGTTTTAAATGATAACAAGATGGAACTGCTTTATTTCCATAGTTTTTTTTGGTAAATCCGGCCCCTGGAACCCATTAGTTTGAATTGATGATACATGTTTTTTGCACTGTCTGATTCTGCTGAAAACCTTGGAATCATCATGGACTCTACATGCTCTATGAATAAACAAATTAATAACATATTTCAGTCTGTGTACCATGATTTCAGAAATATCTTCAAGATCTGGAAATATCAGGGTATACAAGGGGCTTGTAAAAAAAAAAAAAAAAATCGCTATCAGCGACTGCATTCTATCAAGTCAGAATACAAATGTATGTTTTCTATACCTGCGTGGTTGTAGTTCCTTATCAAAAAATTTTTTTATTAATTATTAACAACCTGTACAAAATTATAATTTAAATAATGCAAGTTTCTTCTGTACTAAGCGTCTGTATACAAATTTATTTTAACTTTAATCATTGATTACCTATTTGTAAAGGCCAAATTAGGCTAATGCTCCTACTGCCATTGACTCACTAAATTGGCAATTGGTTGGTATTGAAAACCAACCATGCAGAAATTTTAAATAGCTGAGAGTATGATGTGATATGTTCAATAGTAGATTCTAGATACCAAAGTAGGCATAAAGATTTAAAAACTAATAATATTAACTTAGCCATTCAATTAAGTATAGGAATCAACTTGAAAAATTAAGGTTGATATAGAAGATTTTAGATAAAAATTCTAAATAGAATGAAAAAAAAAAAAAACAGTTGATATAGAAGATTTTAGATAAAAATTCTAAATAGAATGAAAAAAAAAAAACATTAAAATATTTTCTGTTGAGTTTTAGCTTGGGTATGAAGTTCATACCTTGCATCCCTTGATGGTCTGCCACTGTTGTGCACCTAGAACAGGGCACACATCACTTTATTCTCAGTCACCTTCATTGGCTCCCTATCAATTCAAGAAATATTTTTAAGACTCCTCATTGCATATAAAATTTGTCATGGTTTGTCCCCCCGCTTACAACATTTATCTGCATCAGGCAGCAAGTATGTTCAAATCACACCATTCAGATCTTCATATCCAAGTCCTGTAGGCTGCAACAGCTCGCCCTCCACTCAAACAATTTGGCTTCAGGTCTTTTAAATTCTCTGCTGCTGATCTCTGGAATAAACTTCCCCGGATATTCGAGCTGCTCCATCGGTCAGTTCCTTCAAGTCTCGTCTTAAGACATTCTTCTTTAACCAACATTTACATTAGCCTTTTAACATGTTGACTGCCGGACCTTTTTTTTTTATGTTCCTTCCTGTGTGCCAAAACAAGTTTACAGTACATGTACAAACACACTTTTTTGAATTTTATCTAGTCATATATCATCAAAGTGGTGTGTCTAATAAATTGGCGGGAAAATATTAGGGGACGAGTAAACTTGTTGCCAGCACTGGGACAGCATTTTTTAATGCCACTGCCAAGTGTGAGTTTTCTCATCAGCTTTTTGCATGTGTTGTTATATGTTCAGAGGGCGCTCCCACTCGTGCAATCAAGTGTACTGCCGGCAACATAACACAACAAACATACTTACGTTATTTGTATGTTGATTGGTGTATCTCCCCTGAATTGCCGGACTTTAAGTCTGTGGTTCTACTACAAAGAAGTAATAAACGCCTGAATGTTACCCCAATTTTGACGAGTATGTGGTTCCTAGCATCCTCAGCAACACCCTGTGAGACGAGTATACTTGTCTCTGGTAGCAAACATGTTAATTGCTCCCCTTTATTTCGTTTTTCACTATAATTCTTAGAAAGCGCATAGAGGATCTAGAGGTATGCAATATACAAGGACAATAATAATTATTATTGTTACTACTACTACCGCCTATTATTATTACTGCATTGTTATTTTTATGATTATTTTTAAAAGTTATTTGTAATTTCTACATAGGAGTGCTGTACTTTGTCGTTGAAACAAGAAGTAACAATATGCTAAAGACTAACTAATGTACAATATCAATTAAGGGTGCTACCAACCGAAATCTGAAGGATTTAATGTTGGTTTGATTGTATGTATTAACACTAGCAATCTACTGCTTCAACTGGCTAAGGACATACAATATCGCGAGTGGAGTGAGAACAAAACTCCCTTATATTAGCATACTGCTGCCTTGTGTATGATAATCCTGGCGGCGTTATTGGATCAGGCAATTCCAGTGGCGGGAGGATTTTTGGATTTTTTAGGAGCTGCAGTGACTGCTCCTCGCTATGTTGTTTGAAAAAAAACAACTCCTGGATGGTCGTGACTGAACCTGTAAAACATAATTTTTTAAAACATTTTTGAGTAATTAAATATACAAAATATTTTTTTCGAACACTCTGGTTGATACATGGCTGTATAATTTTATTATTAAATTTTAAAAATCATTTAAAATGAAGTAATCATGAGCTTTAAATATAGTTACAGTGTTGTATTACATGTAACATATATTAAAGCCTATTTTTTACATTGATGAATGACACTTTTTAATCTGCTTTTTTTGAAAATTGTAGTTAAGAATAGATTTAATGTTATGTATATGGTAATAATAATTTTATATATTGAAATAGGTTTTGTGGGATTTGTTTTTATTTATATAGGGAGTCTTTAACTTATGGATATTTATAATATACTTACCTTATGTGATGACAAGCCAAGATGCCTGGGAAAGGCTTGAAATATGGTCCTAGAAAGCACTGCCAGTCATAGGTGCGTACATAAACCTCGCCACTTTCGGAGTTTCGTGCAGACCATTAATGGTTCTCCAAGCCAAGTACCACAAGTACTTATTCTGGCCTGGACAGTTGTCGCAATGCAATTGGCAGTGACGTTTGCCAAGCCCATCATTCTCAAAGAAGTCATGTACAAAGCTTAACACAGCAATTGACCCCTTCGAGACATTCATCCCTGCATCGATTAAATAGTTTTGTTGCTGCGGAACAGCCTCACAGTGAACGCTGAAAATGCCACATTTTCTAATGGTAAAAAAATGTGTGGGTCCAGGCTGCATGGGGTCGTGCGGGTACAGCACCTGCTGTGCAAAATCGAAGGAATAATGCATTGTTATGGGCCGTGAACAGGGTGCATATTTTCCTCTATCATGGTTCTGCGCATTTCCCGTTCAAGACAAACAACACGCAAGTGTTCGAGTTGGGCCTCCACTCGTTGGTGCTTCTGAGCCTCTGTCTGGTTAGCGCTTTGGTACACAGCATTGTTATTGCGATGGTAAGTCCAACAAAGGTCACTTTGAGGTCTGGTTGTTATTATGTAGGGGCAAAACACTTTCCATATCGGAGCTCTTTGTGGTCTGAATGACAGAAAAATACATTATCACATTATTGTAAATAAAGTAATAAAACATCTATATTTTCTCCAGCAATTCTTGATTCATCGGCTGGTAAGCATTTACAGTACAGAAATAATAAAAAGCCTTTGAAGAAATAACAATAAGTTGTTTGGTAGAGAAGTAAGCATATCAAAATCAATATTGAATAATTGCAGGTATTTACCAGCAACATGACGTCTTGCATTGACCTCCTTGAGCTGTGCTTCACATTTCCTCCACATTCCAGACTTAGTTTCACAGGAAGGCAGCAATCGCACTCTCGGGTCTTGACATTTAATACCCTATACTTTCCCAGGAATTACCATACCATTCTCGTCAGGGTAGTACTAATATGTCGTACATCTGACTCGGACAGGGCTGCCTTGTTGAAGCGCCGTCCACCAGACTTCTTGATGGGCGGTGTAGTACCAGAGGTCTTGTAGTGGTTAATGATATAGCCATATTCCATTATGTTGAATAGCAGATTTAAACAATAGGAGTATCAATACTGTACTGTATAATGTATCGCAGAACTTACCAGTGCATGTACGCAAACGACTGCCGACACGCTTGGCTTCAACCAAATATGCGGGATCGCTTCCTGTTTTCTTGATGTTTCCGTTTCCTCTTTAGGGTTTTCTCTTAATTGTTGTACTGATTTTCCCCATTACAAACATCTTTCTCTCGGTAACAGTCAGTTCTTTCATTTGGGCTCGCAAGTTTAAAACAAAAGTTGCCGCAAACTTGTTGAGGCATATGTCTGGATTCTGCTTGTCTTTGTTGCGAGGGCAACGCCAGTGTTTGAATGTTCTTATAGCTAAACGTTCATTGTCATTTGCATCACCTACCCAATCTTCCTCGTTAGCTCGTTTGGCTAGGCCTATTCGATCAATAGCATCTTGGCCGAGGTCCACAATTATAGCTGGCCTACCTTGTTTTTCTGCTTCTTCTTCGTCCTTACCGTCACTTTCTGTCGTGCCCATAGGAATTTCAGATTCTTCATTATCCGAAGTAATTGCATCTATGCCTCATCATCCGAATCACTTCTGTTCCCAAAGAATTCGGTAGCCAATTCTCCAATGGTCGCAGTGTCATTTCGTTAAACCCCAAAAGTCGTGCACCATTTAGAGCTTTTACAATCTCCAATTCGACTAACGAGGCCATGATAGTTATTAACAACTAATAAATATATATTTCACGATAAATTTATAACTATGAGGAAGAAACAATCAGTGGACCTTTCGGTTTTTGGAAACTTAGAAAACACTGTAATTCATAATATAACTTTTTCGTAGACGACAGACTGAAAGCAAACTCGGAAGTAAAAAAGCATCTGCGCATGGTCAGTTCGCGTCTACTTGCTATGTTTTTCAGTTTGACCAATCAGAAAGGCGAATGGGCCAATAGCGTCTCCACCCTGGTAACAAGAAGCAATGCTAAAATCGTTTTGATTGGCTACTCAGTTAAATTTATTGCTTAGTGGAAAGGTCATAAACTACCCTTTGGAAAGATACCAAACATGGAGGGTGTTCGTGTGTGCACGGCGTGTTGCAGCAGGCTGACAAAAACAAGCCTTTTCGGAGATTCTATTGTACATTTTCGTAAACAAAAATCATACATGCTATAAAAGGTAGTCTTAAAAATCGTTAAATTAAGGACGTTTTAGTACATTTAACAGTTTTAAAGTGGGCACATTTAGTATAATAATAGTTCAAGATGCGTTTTTTATCAACATTTTTTTTGAAAAAATAATGATTTTTTGACTCTCAAATCCAGTATCTCGATATGAGGTCGTGTGACTTATCGCTGATTTCGTGCTGGTGTTTTAATAATAGGTGCAAATCTGACAGAAACATCAATATAACTGACCTACTTATGAGGACAAAAACAGGGGTCCCAAGTTGGAAGAAGTCATTTCCAGGAGGTCTGCGATGGCAGGTTGTAAGGGACTAAGGGGTAGGGACTTCCACAGATGGAGGGTCTAGACCCCCTCAACCCCACAGTGGTTGGAGCTTAGGCAAAAAAATGTATGACTATGGCACCTCTGAATGGATCTCTCTAAATTAAATTTGATTTTTTCTTTTCTACCCCATTTAAAAAAATATAATTTTGAAATATTTAGGGGGCCCGGGTTGGCTGCCTCCCTGGAATCCGCCACTGATCTGGTTAATGAGATTTCATAACACATTTAATTTTATTGCACATAGAGATACCCATCAGCACTGCTTTGAAAATTATGAATTTGCAGACATGGGTTAATTTCTCTGAGATTCTTGCTTGCGTGCAGGAGGCCATTCCGATTTCTGGAAGACACCCACGAGTTTCGGGAGACTGGGGACCCCTGCAAAAATAATTTGAGGCATCATTGTTTGATATCTATGTTCTTGTGATTGTTATTTTCAGTGAGGTACTGGACAAGGTGCATTCTGAGTTGCAATATGTGCTGAGCCCTCCATTGGTGAAGATGGGTGATTCATTATGTCCAGTTCAAGATATTATTCCAGGGAATTTTCAAGGTCGATTAGTTAGTCAAGTGACTTGCTTGAAATGTACTCAGAAATCTAACACTTTTGAACCTTTCTGCGACTTATCTTTGGAGTTTCCCGAAAGGTAACATTTGAAATCATATCTTGTGGTACTAATAGGATTTAATTTTATTTATGTGTATCCTTTCATTATTTAATTACAATCATTTATTTACAAGGAAGTGAAAAAAGGTATGTTATTATAGATATTAAATGAAAAATAAATACAGTAAAATAATTATAATTTACTTTTTACTGTTCTTTACATATAACATTTAGTGTTTGTGTTACCAAAATACAAAAAAGATAGTATAAGTTCCTCCATTATCCATTATATTTGATTGCTAATTAATATTGAAGATACTGCTTTGTAGTAATTATCCATGTTTCCAAATGGTCCTAGATATCAATTTAGTCAATCACGGACAAGTTTATCTGAAGAAAGTTGCCATATAACAGAGATGCTGACGAAGTTCACAGAAGTTGAACACTTAGGAGAGGTATACTCATGTGAATCATGCAACAGACGAAGAAGGCACAGCAAACCAACCATTTGCACAAAGGCAACAAAAAGACTATTGATAAGGAAACCACCAAAGATTTTACGACTGCACTTGAAACGATTCAGGTTACTTTATAAATGTTGCTTGATCTATAATTACTGTATCAGCTTTCCTTACAAGCATTAATTGTAGGCTGTTATAAAATAATCAAATCTTTCATTACTGAAACAATATGAATTTTCTTCTTTGTGCCTGCTTACAAACATATATTTATTATTTATTCATGTGAGATACGAATATCCTTATATAATAAAGGCATAAAAAGTTGGATTGCATCCAACTTTGACATGTTATACTAATCAAAATATTCTTGTAGTTACAACTATAGGTATTCTATCTTCAATTTGTGAGTAGGCCTATACCTATTTCACATTTTGCCAATGTAAAGTGCGTAGATAATAAAATGCCTATCTGGCAAACAGATTGAGGATTGAGGAAGAAAAATTGTTGTAGGACGTCTGACGCTAAGTGACAGCATAATACATAATTGCTTTGCCATCACTAGCACTAAAACATCTTCTAGGAAATATTTTCTTATTGTATTGTAGATGGTCAGGACGTAACCACAGAGAGAAAATCAATGTTCATGTTGATTTTTCACAAGATCTAAATTTACGACCGTTTTGTTATATCAGTGCCAATGAGGACACTGATCTGACATCTGAAGACTTCATGTACGACCTCGCAGCAGTAGTGATACATCATGGCAGAGGGTGGGTCAACTATAGCTATATATATATTTCATATACTGTAAAATCAAATCATATGAATTAACAACAGTAAACAGTTGGAATTTTTATAGGAAATAGTAGGTTCTTCCAAAAGTTAAAATAATATTTTTCAATACAATTCATACTTACCTATATCGAAAAAATACTATATATATTAACAAATAAAATTGTTAATTGTTCTCGGGGGGGGGGGGGATCCATTGACGTTTAAAGTTTATATATTTAAAGTTAAAATGGCTAATCAGATAATAATCAGGCAATCCTCAGCAGTTTCGCATTTTTTTCCCAATTTCAATTAATTAAAATCTGTTGTTAATTTTTCCAACATTTTGAATGTTTTATTTGCCTGTTTTCTCATTTATCTATAGTTTTGGATCAGGCCATTATACAGCATACTGCTGGAACAATGTAGGAGGTAAGTGACAAGTGTAACATACAATGATACAATAGTTAATTGTATTTCAGTTTCAGATCCCAACTGAGATCTGAAAGTCAGTAAAAATAATCATATGTAAGAATTTAAAATAAATATTTTATAATTTCCTAAAACCTTCACATACACATTCACTTGTCTACTTTTACATTTTGTCTATATAGAACTTGGACTTTGATCGATGATGAGGAAAAATCAGGAAAAAAAATTATTCCAAGAAAAACACCTCCACCCCTCAAATGAGTGTGAAACTCAACTTTTTTTTTTGGGGTGGGGGGTGGAGGTGGGGGAGCCATGTAATGTGCCTTGTGTACTACGTTTTTAGGAGTCTATTTCAATATGTATTTGCAAAGTTAAAAAGCTAAGTGTCCAAGAGTCTTGGTAATAAATAAAATAAAAATAACCTCAAATCAAGCCCATGCAAAGAATTCTTTTGGGTAGTTACTTTCTAAGGCAACTAGTAGTTAGTAAACTTAGAGGCCTAGTAAACACTTCATAATAAAAAGTGAGAAAATTGTTCATACTTAAATAAAAAAAAGCCAAAAAAGTTGCGCTCAATGTCGACGGTGCCTGGCTAGGTGTTGTCTATCCCTACCTATTGTTTATTGTACTGTAAAGCATACCAAATCTAACATTCTTTTTCGTCTTCTTCTCAATCCCTGTAATTCATTATCATCATTGCAACAGTAAGGCTGGGTGGCCCTGCCCACCATACCTACATCCTTGCATGCTCGCTCACAAAGCAAATCATATTCAGGATAGTATTAGATAGTCTAGTCATATTGATGAAGAAGAATTTCTAGAGCAAACATGTAGCAATCATTTGTGATGGGTCAGCATTAGCAGGTTGTTTTACAGTCTCATTAAAATACATACACACAATGCCCTGCAAAAGTTGATTTACTGCATCCATGATGAAGACATAACAGTCAGCAAAGTGTAGACTAATTCATGGACTTCACACAGTTTGTATTATGTGTCCTACCTTTTTATATTCCCAGTGTCATTTTTTATTAAAAAAGTAACACAAACTATTTAATTACTTGCATGATTTTATTTTTGTCAGGTTTTTGGGTCCATTGTAATGATGCTCGTCTTGAACTCTGCACTATGGATGACATCAGGTCATGTCAGGCTTATATAATGTTCTACACAAAGCGCACTTCAAACCAACACTTAACTACAGATGGTGGGATCCAGCCAAAAGCAAGGCGATCAAGAAGGATAACATTGTGATACTCATCAAGTGCATGTGCTTGGATATTTCCACAAAAAAAAAACACTTGTGACAAAAAATTTTGTATGTTACAATGTTTCAAATTTTTATTTCTGCTGTGATTTGATGTTTATTTACAATTTTTACTAAAAAATGTATCCATCTTCATTAAGTTTTCATTTTGTAAAAGATTATACAATTACTATTCAGCAAAAGGTAATATCAAGAAGATTTTCGTTGTAAGAGGGTTTTATCAAGGAAATCAAACTTAAAATGAGTCAACTCTGAGTTGGTAAATAGTTTAGCGGCATTTAGGTAGTTTTCATGGGTATTTTGATATTTATTCTATTATTTTCTTGAATTGTGTTATTATTATTGTATTTTACTTGCAACTGAGACTATTCTGCTGTACAATGCTTCCAATGATTCTCCATAGATTTTCTGATTCTGTTTTCATTACCAGTAATTGAGTTCTCCTATTAGTTGATAATTGTCCCACTTGGTAGATTAACTACATAATTTATACTGATATAAGATAAGATATACTGCCATTCAAATTTAATGAACCTAAAATTTTAAAAAATGTAATTAAATTGCTTTGTATATTACAGTAAATTAGTAGATTCAACTAAAAATATATATGTCCAAAACTTTAAATAGTACCATTCCTATAGGGTTTGGACATTTATTTTTATAGTAGTGTCTGTAAATGATTTTTTTTATATATATCTGACCTTGAGATTACCAACTTGGAAAACGTTTGAAAATACCTTTTTGTCTCTATTTTCTCTTTTGACTTCTTATTTGTATTTTTAATGGTGAATACTTTTTGTTCATTTTTCACTTTTAATTTACATTATAAATGGAAGTAGATTATTTTATTTTTTAATTTTTTTTTTAAATTTTAGTTATGTAATAAGTATGTTTAAAACTATAATAGTAATGCCATTTATATTACTTTTTAGGCAACTGTATCCAATAAAAACTCAGGGAAATGTATAATAATGTAGATAGGTGGTTAATTAGTAAAATGTACATTAATTTTGGTATTGATTTTTACACATATTTTTAAAATTCATTGTTCATGGACAAATGTATGTGTTCCATAGATTTATATTAGATGTATATTTGTAGGCAATTGGTGATTTTCCTTGCAATTATCATTAACTGTTATATGCAGTTTGTCAGATTTGCAGTTTCAGCTCTGAGCAGAAGGCCTAGCCTGTTGAAAATTTAAAAATACCAAAACACACACACTGAAAACAATTGAAATAACTAATTGAATGACATAATCATTATAAAATGACAAACATTTTTCACCATCATTATAATTTTCTTGAGCAGAGTCATCCAACTTGTTTATGTCAATTGTGCAATTCCATGAAACTGCACATAAGACATAACAGCTAATTAACTATATAAGGTCACACTAAAGGTATCTATGCAGAATGATTGTATGATGCGAGTTTTTTTTTCAGTTTCGATTTTGACCAAGGAGGTACAAGTGTTGGGTGTTAAAGAATTATGACTTCTCTGTTGAATGCAAGACAATGCGCATTAGCACTACTGAAGTGGATATGTGCGCTTTATAAATTTATGAGAGTCCCAATTGATCAGCTCTGGCTGGATGGACCACCTCACAAAATATTGTTGAAATAAAATATAAATAAATAACTTTTATTACAGTATCATTATTAATGGTACAATTATGACTGGCTGGTGTGTAAAACTAATTAAGTTGTCACATGAGGATTTGGGAACCCATGATGTACTGAAATATAACTAAAACAAGAAGTACAGAAGCACAATAAGTTTTCCATCTTTCTTTTATCAGGATGACTAAAATCAAGGAACATAGAGTACCACAGTCGCCAGGTGTTGGTTACCATTCATTACGCCTGAATGACTTCATATTCTTTCTGGAATAGGCATTTTAAAATTTAATATTTTACCATCAAAATGTACTAAAAACACAAAAGCTTGCATTATATTAGTGATCGAACACACATTTAATCAATTAAAATTTACAAAGAATTAAGATATAACATCTTAATTATGTTAGAAACTGGGATCAACGGTTTGTCAGTGGAGACAATAGTCCGGTTGAATTCATGTTGTGTCGCCGATAACAACGGAGTAGTATCACGTGGTATCCTGATGTAACACTGTAGTACTATATACAAATATCAAGATATTTGAAATTTTGATCTAGTGCTTACAATGAGTTAAAAAAAATATACTCAAGGAGAGACGAACCATTTTTAAAGTGACATTGTTCTATATTTTGTAGGGATAGCCAATCAAAAAGTAATTTTCATTGCTGCGTCTCTAATTCAAAGCCAATCTTTTATTTTCTCTCAGAGTATTACATTCAAATCATACCCTGCTTTTGCCTGGGGAAACCCTGGTACATAAATTTGGGCATAAAGTAGAGAGTGGCATTTTATGTATTTTTTACTTTTATTGACAGGATAACTTTTCATTCTAAGCCTTTAACAAGTCTGCTCAACTTGTCTTCCAGAAATCATTGAGGTTTCAGACCAAGTAAAACTCTCCCAAAATTCAAAATGTTTTGCATATATTATTATTTTCTCCCTGAGGTTGGCTGGTATCATCGTGCACTACAAATACATTGTGTTAAAATAGCATGATAGATCAGATGGTATGGCTTCATAATTGCATCAACACACTTAGGTGCAGTGACATTTGGCAGTCAGAATTATTTGATTTTTTTTTATGGATTTATGTGTTTGCCCAAGTGATAATAGAATTGTATTGTAGTGCATTGGTGAGCCATGTATTTGAAAATGTTTGATAAGAAGTTTATTTGTAAATGATTCAATTAAACAGTTGTACTGTACACTTGTTCACTTGTCTCTTTGTTATTAGATTCTTATCTTACTCATTATAGCCTGGGTGCAGTAGGAAATTAGCGGGAAAAAAGTAAAGGAAAATTTATTTTTGGTTTTTCTGAATCAGTATATCATATAGTGTCTCAGAAAAAAAATCCCCATTCTTAGAGCAATTTTTTTTATAGCACTTTGAAATTTTGACATAAAATATCCTATTTTGGCACTAATTAAGATGGGGGTAGGGGAAATAAATGTATGTTTTTAGTCACTTTTACATATGCTATGTATATCAAATGTAACAAGAACATGGCTAAATAGTTACTCTTCACTCTCGTTAAAAAAATTAATCGGAATGATGTCATCACAAAAAATTCCAGGATGGCTCCCATTTTGGCAGTAAAAACTTTTTTTTAAATGTAAAGTTAACGTTATTGTTATCAGAGCAATTTCAAAACAATGTTATACATATACATACAACAATAAAATAAAACATATATATATACATAGGCATATATATATTATATAACCTATGAGAATAAACCCACTTGAAAAAGAAATAGCAAAATTTTGCTCTGAAAGACCCAACAATTCAATTTCTGGACTCTGATCGGGGTAAATTGAAAAAAACTATGGCGTTATTTTAGTCACTTCTAGTGCTATAAATGCGAAAATTGACAATAAACTTTGTTAACTAGTTACTCTTTATTGTCTTTATCAAATTTGATTGAAATGATCATAATGCCAATTTCCAAGATGGCGTTCATCTTAGAGGGGAAATGGTTATTTTGTAAGATGATGATTATTGTTATGACTACTACTGTATTATTATTATTATTATTATTCTCAAAGTACAAAATACAATCTCATCAAAGCAATGTACACATATAGAATATATATAAATATTATTTTAATAGTAGTATGTTTATTTATTATTGTTGAAATCATTATTAATATTATTATTTATATCATTACAGTATTACCATCATCCCCATCCTATTCGTCATCGTCATCATCATTCTCATTGTTGTCTAATCATCATAATAATGATGAAAATGAGAAAGATGATGATGATAATAAATAATGACATCAGTATATTTAGAATAACATTACTTCAAAACAAAATTTAATGACATGAAAGATCGACGTTTCGGGTCCATCATGGAACCATTCTCAAGATCAAGTAAATTGAAAAAACTAAAAACAAAATACCAAGCAGTGACAGGAAGTAAGTAATTAATTAATGGTTAATTATTTCAAAGTTTTATCTAAGTGCAAATCCAAGTTTGATTGCTTAATTAAAGAAATGCTTTGGATCAAAGAACTGAAATCTACACTTAAACAAACTGATTCAGTCAAAGCCAAACTGTTTATCTAGTTAATCTGCTAAGAAGGGCTAATTATTGCTTAGCTCCACTAATGACTCCACGCAGCAGGCCCTATTGATATGTTAATTACTTGCTTACTCTCACTGCTTGGTATTTTTGTTTTTAGTTTTTTAAAATTTACTTAATCTTGAGAATGGTTCCATGATGGACCCGAAACGTCGATCTTTCTTGTCATTAAATTTTGTTTTGAAATTATATAGTAAGCGTCTCTTAATTCGTAACATTACTAACGCTAATATTAATGTGAATTGTATATTATAAATTTTTTGAAACGCATAATAATAATGATATACTCTATTAATAATATTATAAAGTAACATAATAGTATAATAATGATGATGAAGAAATATGTAGTGTACAAAAGATTAAATTTAAATAGGTAAACATTTCCTTTAATTTTGATTGTCGTAGTCTTGGAATTCGGTGTGTTGACGTCATCATTCCATATTTGCTTGGGAGGTGGGGAATTCCCGTCAGACAGGCCTAGACTCCCATCGTCCGATGCCACGACAAGGTCGCCACACCACAAATAACGATTTGCTTATCCATATATATATATTGATTTAGGAAAAACTCCGAATGCCTTGCAATTATGTAAAAAATTAAAATCCAATTCGGCTTTGTTCAAACGAAGAGTAATCTTTTCATATTTCCTTAATAAAGAAACTGGTAATCTTCTTGAACTGAAA
>NW_022704401.1:2822977-2825428 GCF_011630105.1 Anneissia japonica | reverse complement strand
TTTATTCCTGTATGTATAATATTGTATTGAGATTGTATTGTACTTTGATATCAACAAAATTATTTTTACATTAAAAACATAGTTTTTCCCAAGATAATGGACGCCATCTTGGAATTTGTCATGATGACGTCATCATTCCGATCAAATTTTTAAATGTGAGTGATGAGTAACTATTTAGCCAAGTTGTTGTTGCATTTCATATCCACAGTATATGTAAACGTGACCAAAAACATAAATTTAATTCCCCTGCCCCCATCTTAAATAGTTTAAAATAGGGTATTTTAGGCCAAAATTTTAAAGTTCTTTAAAAAAAATTGCCCAAGCCCTAGGCATGGGGATTTTTTTTCTGAGACACTATAGGGTATGCTGATTGAGAAAACCAAAAACTTAATTTTCCTTTACTTTTTTTCCACTAAAGTTCATTTCAGCAGCTTTACAACCAGGCCAGTATCAAGAACACAAGGAAGAAAGTATACTCTGCATTTTTCAAATTTTATTGACATTAAACTCCATGTACATAACATTTGTAAACCATCTACTATAGATTGTAGAATGATGGGTTTAACAAAATAATGTATGTACACTTCTTTATATTATATACATAAAAAACAATCATGCATACAGTACAGTTTTTCCATGTCTGTACTTAAAGTATATGACTTTACAAATGCTCAATACAGAGCACATCTAAACGTCATAAATTAAAATCAATCACATGAAAGCACCTAAAAACATCTGAAATATAATGGATCATTTGAAATTTGTTTTGGAACGATAGTTTTGAGAAAAAAGTTTTTATAAATTGAAATGGAAGCACCAATTACATTGTAAACACAACACTGCATTTAAAAAAGTTCTCTGTTTGCAGAGTCAGCCCATGGTGAAAATATTCAAAGATAAAACAAAATAATACAAATACAAAAGTCAGTCTTAATTTAGGGTTAGACTTGCATTACTTCTATAGTGTTTGGAAGAGTATAGGAGGACTTGAGCACAAATTTACAAACGGGTATTACAATCATAAATATAAACTCTGAATAAAGTTAATTTAGTTGCCCATGTAACTATAAAAAAAAAAAAAAAAAATATCCAAAAACATGATTGCAATTTGTTTAATTTTTACTTGATATACTGAATTTTTAAAGTTATTTTGTCGGGGAAAACTCAGAACTAGCAATACATTAAAAAAGAAAAACAATTTAAACAAGTTTCTAATAACATCATTGATTTGTAATTCTTACATTATAAATATATAATACAAATGGTCTGACAACCATCAACAATGATTAATAATGGAAAGCCTTGATAATAAATAGATACGTTAATTTATATAATTCTCTGGAATTTTAATTTTGTAATGTGAAGTAATATAATTTGTTTTATAAAACAAATTATGCTTAATTATCTCTTATAAAATGTATATATGGGCAGTGGTTGCCAAATTACTACTTACATTTTTAGAGAATTACTTTCATAAAGATGAAAAGTTGGGAGTACCAGTCATTATCTATTTTTGGAAGATAATTACTTAATTAATTTTTGGAAGATTGTACTGCTATTAAGAAATCACTGAAATCGAGAAATTGGGTGATTATTAGTGGCAATATTTAATTCACTACTTCGTGATATATTTGAAGATACAACAATGATTTTTCATGTTGTATGCAACTTTGTTGCTTACTCAGTGTTTATAATAATTTGTTGCATAAATGCTGGAAAAGTGTAAGTTAATCTTTTATATTTTAAAAGGCCAAATACAGCCATGGCTATATGCTGTATCTAATTGTCTGCCACAGGTGATAATTGCACAATAAATGTGTTACACTTCCCATTGTCTAGCCTCAAAGGTATTTGTAACTAATCGGGCTTATAACAGTATAAAAAGTATAACATGTAGGCACATCATAAATACAAGTCTTAAAAATGAATGTCAAACAAGATATATAACTGGACATGTGATTGTCTCATGCACTTAACTACATTTTTGTAAATAATATGTCAAATTTCTTCCACAACAGTAACTATCAACACAATTGTACAAAATAAATTACAGTAAGATTTAGGATTCTATCTTTCTTTTATGTTATTCAGAGCAAATGATCTCTACAGTTCAGTTGTCATAAGCGGGACATCAACAGGGTAATGTGCAACACTGCTTCCAAAGTACGGAAAAGCAACACGTTCAAATGCTTCATGTCCTTCATCACCTAGAGAAACAAAAATGAAAAATGCTAGAACTGCAACAGGACAATGAATTGGTACAAGTATTCCCTGTAGCTAAAGGTGTCACTTAAAAACAACCCAACTTACTTCAAACTGCTGCTATTGTGACCATGAATTCTAGAATGTGTACTACAAATATTATTCATCCCTCAAATACAGTGGCAGCACCAGCGTCTGAAATCTGGGGGCGCAAGTGAGGGGAAGGTACATTTTGGGGGGAAGGTACAT
>NW_022704401.1:2808143-2822957 GCF_011630105.1 Anneissia japonica | reverse complement strand
GGGGGGGAGAGGGGGAAGTCCCCGATGAGAGCAAAGTGTGCTGGGATCGATTAAAATGTTTCGAAATGAAAAATATTACAATTTAGGGGTTTCATAGGCTTATTTTATAGATAGATAGAAAATACATATAATTTTTTTTTCTCCCTCACGAATTGTGGTTTTTAATCTTTTTGTGGGTTGTCGGGGCACACTGGGAAAAGACAACTTTTTTGGGAAAATGCCTTTTTGTCCCCCTCCCCCATTGCACTGCCACTGCTCAAATAAGGGGTAACAGTCGACTGTGCAATGCTTTGAGGGGATCGCCACTACTCACAGCCAGTCCGATACCTTCCCAGCATATTTATACTCCTGGGTAGAGAAAAATGCAGAAAAAGTGTCTTGCCCAAGGACACATGCGACTTGCACAGCGAGAGTTTTAAACCCCAGACCATGAGGTTAAGTTTCAACCGCTGTGCCAAACGCTTCCAAAATAAGTTTGATCAAAGACTTACCAAATGCTTCTAAGGCTTCTTTGGCAGTTGTTTTGACATCATCAACATCACATCTTAAAAGGTACACAAGCTGATCAAGCGCCTCTGATGCCTGCATAAGGAAAGTAATTCTTTAATATCGTACCAGCTTCCTAAATAGTATGGATTCAGAGGCCATCTAGAGGAGCCATAATCATAACTTTTCTTACCTCAGCCCCAACCATCGTGGGGCTGAGGCACACCTAAAATTCCTCAATGGAAATCAGACAGCCACAGGGCCCCTGGACCCAGCATTACGCCATTATGCATGGATGATACATTTAACTTAAGACATTTTGAAATCATGCATAGACATTCTAAAATCATCATTTATGAGTTGTTTTTGTGTCCACTGCCCCCTCCCCTGCCCCAGTGGAGGTCATGTGTAGGTGGATATCTAAAATAGGTACAGTATGTGTGGTTAGTAACAGGAAGAGTTGTCCTGGTAACAGGATAAGGATATCACTATCTCTGTAATATATCTATTAACAGGAAATACCATGGTGTACTGTAGTGTATACAATGAATAGGCAATTATACATGAGAGTCAACACACCCACATGTAAAACCATTAAATCATTAATCCTTTTCCACATCATCGTTTCTATAGAATTAGGCTGTAGACACACGCTCCCGCTGGGAGCCTATTTTTTTTCTCAGTGATGACAATGACATGTGAAAAGGTGCGTGTACTCTTCTTTTTCTTCTTGCCCAGCTGCTGCTGTCATCATATTGACAATATTACAACTATAATGGGCTACCATGCAGGACAGACTCTTTTATAATTGTGGAAAGGTGCGTGTACTCTTCTTTTTCTTCTTGCCCAGCTGCCCCTGTCATCATATTGACAATATTGCAACTATAATGGGCTACCATGCAGGACAGACTCTCTTACAATTTAGTTCCATGAAAATGATCAATTTTTTATTTACTTATTTTTTTAACATATTTATTTGTAAAATAAAATGTCTCTTGGGACAGGGTTTGACTCGACCAGACTTAGTCGCAGATAGGATCAGCAATCTAGCAACCAAGCCTCCACCTAGTGCCAATGATGAATCAATGGCTCAATCCACTACAAGTAAGTGGTTTTACAATATTATTCTACTTAATCTCATGAGTAGTCTATCGTGAATAATGTACATAATATATAAGTACTCCCAGCGGGAGCGTGTGTCTACAGCCTAATTCTGTAGAAATGATGATGTGTAAAGGTCTGGCCAAAAGCGAATAAACGCCCGTTTGAATAAGCGCCCCCTCCTAACGTGAAAATTGTCTTAAGCGTCCCGTTTGAATAAGTGCCCCTCGGTGTTTATTCATTTTTTAAAACAATATATCTTGTGATTGATTTTTTTTTAGCAAACGATAATCTAACTAATCCCGAGACTGTGGTTGGCATGATTTGAGCTGCGGAGTGGATTCACATTTTCTTATGTCAATATCAAAATGAGGATATTTTATCCTGGACAGGTGAGAGCTCCCTGGACAGTAACTTTCCAACTTTCCTCTTCTTACATCTGTCTACTTCTTTTTTTCTTTTCCCGACAATTTGCACCTTTAGCACATTTTCATCTAAGTTTGCAAGAAGCCCTGCAACGATCCTGCTAATCTCAATCGGGAGATGGCCAACAAGCTCATACACCTAAACCACCAACACCACCACTAATTTCATCTGCTGTTGAAACTCACAGAATTCTGGTCACGAGCCATGCTCTCTGGACGATTATCTTTTCTGCACCAGAACCATTCGTAATCTTCGGTTTTCAGATGTCCTTATATAAATTTTTTCATTAAAAAATCGCTCATAAACTTTCCAAGTTCCCAGAATAACCCCCAATTTTCATATATTTTCATAAGTGCCCCCTTAATTTCCACTCGGTTTTCATAAGCGCCCCATTTGAATAAGCACCCCTGAAAAATGGCAAAAAAATTTTTAAGCGCCCGGGCGCTTATTGGTGCGAGTACGGTATGCAAAATTTAGACAGAGAAAATATTTCACCCGTCTGTATGCAGCTACAAATCATCATATTGACAATATGTCTGCTACCCAATATGATAATGCTGATTACCTAATGCTCTGTCCAGATTATCACTTTTTTTGTTCACAATAGTCCACATACCAATCATTATTATTAATATGCATTCATGAAATGCCTCTATATGGTCATGATGTGATGTCATCAGGACCATATTTAGGTATGTTACAAGTCTTTATCAAATAAAATTTGATAGTCCGGACAGTGTTTACCTTCATGGCAGCAAGTGCAGCACATCCAGCTTGCCTCATGGATTGGTCTCTCTCTTCAAGGCATTCAAGGAATATGTTGATTGCCTAATGGACATCAGAAATTTAAAAAGCAAAACATGGCAATAAAATATTTAAAATCGCTCTAGCATGACCTGCTGCAATTGTTTGGTTAGTTCACACTTTAGTTCTATGGAAATACATATATTCTAAAACTGCTGTAATTGAGTGAGTACTGTAACCATATAACCCTTTCAATATAAGTTTATATCACATAAAATTTTCAGCAAGACAATTTCTATGATGCAAGTCTAAATATACTGGATACATCCGAATTTATGTTCAAACATGCTGGTAACGTCAGTTGAACTGATTTACAACACAATACAATACATTATACCTATACAACTTAAGTGTATTCACTGAGCCTGTAGGCTCTCAGAGCTTTGATATTTTGGAGTGACAAATTAATTAACATTAACCAACAATTTCACCAACTAAATACCTTTTGCCTGATCTGATCATTCTGATTAATTGATTCTAAATACATTCGAACACCTGTCTGAAATGTGGCACTACTCTCCAGGAGCAGTATACCAAGAGCTTGGAGGTTACCAGCAGGAAGCAAGACCCCTTTTGGAAGCTTCTTAAGCACCTTTGGAAGATCTGGATTTGCAGGATGCAGGTTTGCTGTCAGCTCATCTGTAAGAGAACAAAAATTACAAAAAGAAATGAAAGCTAAGTTTAGATGAGCCAACCTTGTTTTCCTTGATAACTATTAATAATTGTTTCTATGCTCAATCATAGAAGGCAGCCCAAACAGATAGCTTCACATACAGGACATTAACACCCATGGTGAGCTTGATCTAGAGCACCACCAGCTTTTTGACTGGAAGCCAGTGAGGTTGTTGTATTTGACATAAGTTCAACAAACATAATGTACTTGGAGAGTCTGCCACTTTTGAGATTAGCCTGACCTAAATAAATGTGATGAAATATCGCAAAACAAATTATTTTTGTTTTATAATGACCCCTAATACTGCAGTTTCAAACATGGTGTGATAGTGTATATTCAGTCCCAAAGTTTCCATTTTAATTTGGTGGTACTACTGGCACTAAAATGCAACAAAAATAGAAAATATAGGTATAGGTACGAAGAAGACATTTGCACTGTATCATTTTTAATAATAATAATAATAGTGTAGTTTTATATAGCGCACATATCCATCTAATGTAAGATGCTCAGGGCGCTTCATATGTGGACTAGGAACTCGATCAATGACTTTCCTCGTCCCTTCGTGTCTGTGCTACCCGGTACCAGCAACTCTCGTCGTCTACTACAGGGGCTGTCTTTTCCAGTACACCGGGGAACCCCTTTTCGTCTCAAAGGTTGTACTGGGTTCGTTATAGTGCACATGGGCCAATGTATACACATTTTTGAGCTTCTATTCATTGTAATTTTTTCTAGATGGCTTGCTGCCAGCAATCAACTACAGGTCTCCCTCCAATTATAGACCACCTCAAGAGACCAAAGCTACTAAAGACCATGGAAACCCTGGTCCCAAAAGTGGTCTTTAATTGGAGGAAGACCAGTAATTTGCATACAACAAAAAATAGCACCCCAGTATAGTAATTTGAAAAATCTAGTGAACACATCAAGCAGGAGAAAGTTTCTGTCACTAAATCAATTTAGATCTGACAAACACAAACATGTCTAATACCCGATTCACACGTGAAGTTAAATTTAACAAAAAGTAACAAATTGTAACCGAGCGATCTCCCGAGTTATTCCTACTGAGATAAAAAGCATTCACATGCGTTTGTAAGGTAATGCCAAGGTCGTGTAAAATTTACTCAGTGTCTATTCAATGAATCATTTTTCCCCTACTGCGATATAGGTCTAGCCTAGGCCTAGTTGAGAACCACTGTCACAGATGGACTGTTGAACTCACCATCACTGTAAACATTCGAAGCAATCAATGCCCTTAACAACTGCTGTAAACTACTACTACTACTAAAGTAGGCATAGCTTCCAACGTTTCTGTCGACTCTTGATAATACTAGTAATAGTACTAACACCATCCCGACGTTCATTTTATGTATATCTTCTTCTTCTACCATAACTAATTAACATCAATAACAAGGGTAATTCATTCATCATTGAGAAAAACTAGGCCTATCTATTTCTAGTGGATCAGAATCGTCTGCAGACCGGGAAGAAAATTCAAAGACCCCCGTGAAACACAGTAGATTGTTGTTGTGTTGAAATCCCTTCGCATGCGCAGATTCATCCATGCTACATCTCGGGAGCTTTACCAGCCTCAGCGAGGCTGGTAAAGTTTACCGAGACGTTCCGAGATTTTACAAGGATATTACACGGAGGTACTTTCACACGTGCCGTAAAATGTTACTTTTGGTTACATTTTGTTACATTTGGTAAGATTTTTGTACGTGTGAATCGGGTATTACTTTCATTTTATCAGTACAATTTTAAAATTAACTAAAACTCTAACTACATATAATATTATGATTAATGATGCATTAGACATATATGCTGAAATTCAGTACCAAAATGTGTACCATTTGTTAAGCTCAGTGTCACATCTATACATGAACACCCACATTCATATAATAATAATACATTCATAGGTTGTTAGTGCATACAGGCAGGTTGCATAGGGACCAACAACAATAAAAATATCTTTTCCCAACAAATATACATACATTCATTAGTAATGTCTGCTACATATTTCTCTGGGTTTTTTCTTTCATCTTCCATGAAAAATGAGACATACTGAAACAGTGTCATAACCGTCTTGGGGTTCAGCAAGTTCACAGGCCTTTCTATAATCTGTTGGGTTAGGTTCTGGAACACTATAATAAAGCAAATAAACATTTATTTTAGCCAATCACAACACTATACTGTAGTGTTACATGAGTGTACTATACTCATGTCAGGCATAAGCCTGAGGTTTAATTTGCTCTAGCCTGTCTAACAAACAAACATGTTTCAGCAGGGTCTATAAAATATATAAACTAGAAATTGCAAATTGCAAGTGAAGTGCTGCGAAGTACAACTGCATATAAATGTTCTTCGAACAAAATTATTTATTACCATCCTAGCTAGTCTAGGCCTAGAGTAGGATAAGGCTAGCGCGACATGCGGACGTTGGTACGAGTAGGTTAGTCTACAAACGTCGCCTAAAGTAATTGATTTTACCCGGCAAAACGAAAGAAGGAAACTCCGCTTTTCAGTCGTTTCAAGCACTCGTTTTTTGACAAACAATGACCTTTCAGAGGTCAAATTGCTGTCAAGAATATGAATTGGCTGCTTCGCAGCAATGAATAGATGATTAATTTAAAGCAGGTTAAATTGAAGAAAACAATAGTGAATAGAGAAATATGCTACAAAATAACAATGATGGAATCATAAAACATGCATGTTCATATATATCCCTGATCATTCAACACAAACTGCCATACACTACACTGATAGACAGCGGTGAATACATAACCTTGTTGGCGGAGGTAATATTGAATTATGTATAAATAATTATATAAATAAATGTGTTAAATGATAAATTTACACTTTTTTAATGGAGGACAAAACTCACCTCTATCAGCAATGTCAGGGTGATTGGTTCGTAGTTTAGCACCAAACTTAACATCAAGATGTAGGAGAAAAGAATCTGTGTTCACGTACAATACCTCTTTCTCAGAGCAGCATTCCCAGAAGGAAACAAGGTCTGGGTTTAACTTCAAATCAGGATACACTACAAAAAGAATAATACAGTACTATAATAAAAACTTCATATCAACACAAGTCAGAAAAAAATGAAAACATTTTTTTTGAACACCCCAAATTTGAATAAGCAGCTTAGCCCACTTGACAGGTTCTTTGTATTTTGTTTTATTTCATTCGCATCCAGCAGCAAGTAACTCACCAATTACAGGATGGAGAATGCTTTATAAACATGGTCTCTTTAAGACAGTTATTTTTTAGTCATGAGAAAAAGTCAAAAGGAATTGAACCCAGAATCCTGGGATTAGAAGGAAAGCATCTTAACCTCTAAGCTTAACAACTCCAATGTGAAATTTCATTTCTTTTAATATAAACTTTCTAATTTATATTCCATTTACCATCTTCTGGTGTTGAAACCTTGGTCTTTTTATCAACTAAAGTGTTAAGTTGTAACAGAATACTGGCTTGCTTCTGCAGTTTCTCCAAGGCTATCGTTTCTTTGACTTTCAAAGGGCCAAATGCACCAAGATGCTATGAAAAGAATTTTATAAAGAAATAGACTTAATAATATTTTTAGTTTTAGTTTGAACAAGAAAAAAAGGTTTATTGTATAAATATATATAAAGCACTGATGTTACAAATTATAGTACATATAAAAAGACACTTTAGTGCATAAATAATTCCCAATGATAGTTTACGTACATAATGTATTTGTTTTATACTGAGTCACTGAATAATAAATAATTAGAAAATTTTCTTCTAATACTATTATCTTTGGCAGCAAAATAGGATAGTATAATACATACTCCAAGTATCGAAATGCACATCATCATGTTGGGATTCAATATTTCGACATTAATTATGTCATCATAAGGAATGATGACATGTATAGCAAAATTTAAGACACTTACTGTTAATAAGTATTCAATGAACTGGAGATGTTGCACAAGAGTTTGGTCAATGCCATCATCTCCGGTGGTCAGGTAAGCTAAGCTCATACTTGATTTGCCAATAGCATCATCGCATGCATCAATCAACCGACATTCACGTTGTTCAGACATTTCAAAAAGCCGACTAGCTCGAAAATTACCATCAAAAAGCCAACTATCACGTTTCTCCATAAATTCCATGAATAAACTCTCTCGTTGTCCACTCCAAGCAGATAGTTTGTTTGTTTTGTCCATAGGAAGTGGAAAATCCTCCTTTCCAGTTCCATTGCTAGTAATATCAGCATGATTCGTATGAATATTGGTAGAGTGGCAACTATTTCTATTTTTATCAATTTTATTTTGTTTATTATCTTTGTCATTTGAGTCTGTTAAAGAGTTTTGTTTGTTTAGTAGACTGGCATCTGTCTCATTAATGTTGCTTTTATTGCATTCTAATTTGGTTATTTCATCACTGTTGTTCATCTCTGTCTCAACTGCAGATTCTGGTGATTCTTCATTAATACTGCTGTCAGAAAAAAATACAATAGAAAAATAATCAACATGAGTGTTGCGCCTACAAATAAACAGATGAATAACAATAGTAATAATAACAATAAATAATTAATTTAATTCTTATTGTAAGAAAAAAATGTTTTAATTGCTCATCTGCTAGCCTTGATTAGAGTATGCTAATGACAACAATCTGTAGATTGGGTATGGTTGTCACTTAGATTATGTTTTACACCCACATTTTCCCCCTTTTCTAGCTGACAGGTGGCACCCTCGTTGATTAAGTCATTGTAGATATGGGAAACTTCATGTCCACCCTTCCTCTCTGTTGATGGTTTGTATATTTTTGTCAGCAGTCAAAATGTCAAAGGTTGGTACTTGCCATAGATATGATGAAAACACTGAACTATCATTAGTGAGTTCTAGGTTAGCCAATGAGCAACCAAAACATAGAAAGGCATGTACTGTATGTCTAATATCAGCTTACAAAATGTAATAAATTGACAAATTTTTAAGTAAATAAATTTTTTTGTCAATCTGTATGTCTAATATCAGCTTACAAAATATAATAACAAATTGATAAGTAAATATAACAATGAAAATAATAATAAAGAAAATGCTAATAATAGTAATATTGGTAATTTAATCAGGTATAGATTTTCATGAATTTGATAGTATTTAAAAATAATTTGTTTAGACTTAATATAGAAATTATGTAAGAATCCTTATTAATCGTGCTTTTTTTTAGACACACAGTCTTTTCTGTTATAACTATGGGAACAGCTTTATACTCACTCATCACTGCTATCCACGTCATAAGGGTCACTTGACCCTTCATCAATGTCATCAAGGAAATCAAAACTATCTAGGGCATTCTTGATTGACATGCTAGACTCTTTTTCAATCTTTATGTCCTCTGTCTTCTTCTACATTGAATAAAGATGATTTCATAGTTTACCTATTCATTTATTTACCTTTAAAACTTTAAAATGACAAGTTGTGTTTTTTTCCAAGAAAATAATCAATTAAACACTCAGACAGCTACTATTTTTAATGTATTATATTGTGCCATTAAGCATATTTGCTGGAACTAGAAAAAATATAGTAACAGAAGTAGCTCGCATCTTACAATCCATTATTACAAATAAAAAAAAGTACCAGAGAAAAAAACAATAAATGCAGTCCAACCAAATATTAAGCATATTGAAAGGAATAAGGTACCTTCAGGATGGTATCTAGGTTGCTGACTTGCATATCCAAATCCTTCAGTTCCATGTATTGTCCATTTAAGATCTCCAGAAGCCTACACACATTATGCAAAGCTTCCTCTAACGTTAATATTGGTGCTGTGTGCATGTCAAAATGCCGTGATTTAGGCCTGTTAGTGCCTTGAGATATCACTCTTTCTTCCATACTAAGAGAACGCTGCTGAAAGGTAATACAATATAATCACTTATAGAAAGTGTTTGTAGGTGTTGTGGCATATGATTTGTATTCGATGGGAGTAACAGTGGCCATTCACTAATAATTGCATATTACTACAAGTGTCTTTCTTTTCAAGTGGGGGCTACTGCTCTTGTGGTTTTTACTATTTACTGGTAAATTATTATTTTATTTTCATGTAAATGATTTTTTTCCCCAACCTACTTTCCATTAAAAATATGAACCAAATGTCTGTGTATAAGAAAAGTGCATAAAAAAAGCAAAACTGGCATGTATATCTTTACCAAAATTCAGAACCAATGTTGGCTGAGTTTCTTTTTTACAAACTCGACATATCAAACATGTCACAGTCACATAGTTTCCCATATACAAAAGTCAATTGAAATGAATCCTTCGCTAGAGAACAAGCATTAGAAAGAGTAATAATAAGTTTTTATAAAAGAAGTTTCTTTTAAATCTCATGCTTAATAGGCCAAATGGATGTTACAATTTAAAGATGAGCATTTTTTAGTGAATGGATTTCTAGTTTTTGCCTGTATGTCTTACATTAGTACTAGATGGATGTCCTCCAGATGACTCTGTGAAAGACCGTTCCCTTTTTCCGTAAGATCCTTTTGGACTGCGAACTTGCTCCTCGTCAGTTGCTTGGAAAGGACTGTAATAATGAAAAAAACTAAAAATTATACTTAACAGTAAACTAATCTATTCCTAAAGGTAAACCATGTTGACAAAATTGTCCAAAAAAAAAATTAGCAAACATATAGAAATTACACAAGTGACACAATGACAGAAAAGTTTTGTTTCCTTTAATTTAGAAAGTGACAAGTCAAACACCTAATATTTACCTATATATATATATTAAATGAGTTTTTATAGTATGAAAGTGAATCAATGTCAGCTAACATACAGCTGGATGGTCGGGGTTTCAATCCCTCGCTGTGCATTTCACTTGTGTCCCTGGGCAAGGCACTTATCTGCATTGCTTCTCTCCACCCAGAAATGGGTACCTGGTAGGGTTAAATGCCAAAATGCGCTGATGTAGCTGCTGCAACTTTATGGAATACTCCCCCATGGAGCTTGAGTTTGTGTTCCATAGGCGTTTAATCCAATAACCGGGGGTAGTAATGCGAAGCGCTTAGAGGCCTTGTTGGTGTTAAGCGCTATATATATCTAACATATTATTATTATGTCATAGGCTTATGGAATACTGAAATGCTTATAATTGTCAGCAATAGGTTTGGTATAAGTCATGAAATTCCATGGACAACAAGAGCGACCGCTTCCCGGTCTGCAAGTTCCTCCATGCTTAAATGTGGTACAGGCACAAGTTATGATATTGGGTTTTTTGAAAGAGATGGAAATTTTTAAAAATTTAAAATGTTTATTAGTACAAAAAAAATTATTATTTAGAATGTACAAAATTAAAATATCTTAAAATTGAACAAAATAATAAAATTGGAAAAAAAAATTGAATATCAAGATGCGATTTGAACTTTAGAACACATCCTTAACCGACTGAGCCATCCATGCAACATGCCCTATTAGTGGTAATGGCAGTAATGTACAGTCCTTGCTGCCCCTGTTTTGATTTGTAGGTGTAGAAGGGGGGGGGGAGACACCCTGTGGTCCAATTTTAAAAAAGGGCAACGATAGTTTGTTTTAAATCACCTCTAGTTTATATGTACAAAATTTCCTGCACGTCCGTTATGCTTTTGAAGTTCTGGTAGCAACAACAACAACAACAACAGCCGTGAAGATTAAATTTTTTTATCTTTATAAAGCCAATCTACACCAGTCGCAAAAAACAAACCTAAAAAACGCACAGCATGTGGTAACAGAAACATAGACACATGTCCTGAACGTTTTTAAATGATAACTGGATCAGGGCTGCTTCACATCGAGAACAACATCCTCAATTACATTGCCAATGTAATCCAGTCAGTCTGCAATCAACTTCAGTTCACACTGGCCTTGAGCCAAACACGTTTTCAATGACACTACTTTTACTGTATCCATTTTCTGGATTTCAAATTAACTTTAAAATTTGCTGTCCTGTTTTAAAATGTCTGTAGTAGAACATTTACTTTCTTTCCACCTAAATGCATAATATTATTATTTTTTTTTCTTTTTTTGCTCAATGAATTTTGTTTGTAAATAGTTGTTTCATCTCTTTATGTGTTTATATTGTATTTTGTTTATAAATTATATTTAGTTTATTACAAAATTAATACAATTAACAATACAAGACAACATTGACATTCTTACCACCATGTAACATTCATGTTCATTTTGATGGTACCATTCTCGTTCACATCAATTGTTAGCGACTGCAATAAAAACATGAAAATCAAGCCTGGTTTATGATAATAATCATTATTCTGGCAAACTCCTTTAACAAATTATGGCAATGAATACAATAAGACAGTACACATACATAATAAGTTTACAGACAAACTATGAAAAAAAAAATGTGAAAATGTTTGTAAAACAATTTATACATTATTTCAATAAAACAATTATGAGGAGGCCCACCACCTCACTCCAGCTTTATATGGTGAATAAACCAGATGTAAGCATTATATATTCAGACTGTTGAAGCCAATATAAATTTACAGGCACAGGTAAGTTATAACTCTAACTAAAATTACAAAATAATGTATGTATGTATGTAGTTTGATTATAATAATTTTTTTTTGGAAAGGTCATTATCTGTGTCCTATAACAGTATTTTCAAACAATTTTGTGACTTTCGCTTTATAATACAATAAAACATAAAGGTGTTTATAGTAAACAAGTTTCATTTAAGTAAAATTCAATGGTCTAGTTGTATGGTACCAAGTGGCATTACAACAAGTCACTGGGCCTCGGGACGACACAGTGTTGAGGGTCCCATGTATTTTAGTAGCCGATTATGAGGAGTCTCTTCACAGTGGAGTATCAAACAATACTGTAGCGTGTTATATTACTATAACTTAATTTGAATTCTCTGTGAATTTTCGTATCCCTTTACTTCATTATTATGGAGTATTTAAATGTCAATTTGTAGTGGAGTCCGACTGTGGAGCATATTGGGTCAGGAACTGATATTGTATAATAGAAGTGTTGTCATGTGAGTCCACTTAGGACTTATGTGAGCTAAAAATGTGGTATTATATTGTTTTAATTTGCTAGTATTGGGTGTCTTTTATTGGACTATAATGTTAGGGATTTGTTGGAAGAGTATTGCTTATTAGTAGGAGGGCCCTCCGGGGTGCCTTTGCACTGTGAGCCTAGGGATTCACCTCCCGAGGCGTTATGCTACTGATAATTACGGTAATTAATCTTGATGATGTAGGTTCGATTCTCACCAGAATCAATGGAACTTTCTGGAGTTTCAATCAAACTTCTGACCTATGAGAACACAGCCAGGAATATGAGCATGTCTCACAGACACACATGAGTGCGTATGTGTTTACACTGTCATTTTGTGGGACCTTAGCAACAATATCGAAGGGGCGGGGCTTAGCGGAAAGGTCAAAAACAAAAATTACCAATGCAATTCACAAAAAGACTATCAGACATATGCCACATTTTGTGATCATATACTTTTTCATATTTTTACAAATGAGCACAGTGGAAAAATTGTATTGTAAAATACTGTGTAAAAACTGTTGGCTTACTTGAGATTCTGCTTGGTAAAAGTCAGATGTATCAAATTCTAAATTACCTATTACCACATTCGACCTGCCAATACCCCGGATTTCAGTAACCTAAGATCATAAATGCAATAAATTACATATATTAGGTTAAAAGTAGAAAAGATGGTTGCGATTCAAAGCTATGAAACTTTAATTTAAACTGTCCAATCAGTGGAAACAATCTGAGCTTCATATCATCAAAGATAATAATATTAATACTGTATCTATATTAAAAAGCATTCTTATTGATTACCAACACTGTTGTCATTATACATGTGGAAGTAAGGTAATCTTGCTTGGTATGAATAATTAAATCAATAAAGTAAAATTCCAAAACACACATCAACTTTATTGGCAAGATTCTTGATAATTTAATATAAAAACAATCTTGAAAGCTATTAAATATGATCCTAAAAGAATAAATATATATTAACAAATACCAACAAAGCTATAATACAGGTATAACAATCAAATGTTTCGTCCATAAGGAGCATACCTTTACAGTGAGGAATTCACCTATAAGAGGAAACAGGACGACATCATCATGCTCCCAGCTTTGACTCAAGTCTTTTTCCACTTTACACTTTGATTTCCACTTCTGTTGACCATACTTAAAAGTAATCTGTAAAGCAATATAAATAAAAGTCCCGTACACTGCCTGATCTTAAATCAATAGTATAAACTAGAGTTTAAATATTGTTGTGCTATTCTATTCACATTAAAATTAATACCTCAAATACATCTCCTCTGCATACTCTGGCAAAGCCTGCAATACCTTCTATCTTGATCAGAAACATACCAAGATTAGCTTCCAATTCAGCCTCCATGTAGCAAAGAGCCTGAATAATTAAATATAAGAACTAAATTGTATCTGGTAAACCCTACACCCTTCTTTTTCACTCCTCAATGTACAAAGCACACAATCCTGTGGGAATCTAGTTCATCTGAATGCAATATAGTGTAATTGTAATTGTCTGATGATCATAGTCTAAGATGTATCTTAGTGGCTGCTGCGGGGGTGTTTATGGTCACCCAGCAGCAAGAAAACCAATAGCTGAACAAAGGGCGGATAAGTTCCTCGGAGTAAACGGCCAACCATTAATTAGTTTAAGGAATAGGAGTAGTTTAGCCTCATTGTTATCCTTGTTAATATGATTATTATTTTTTACTATTATTTTATTGTTATTTGTATTTTCTCGGTTGGCCTATATCATTTCTGTGTAAAGCGCATATGGGGCAATGTGTAATATGTGCTAAATAAATGTAACATTATTATTATTATTATTATTATTATTATTATTATTATTATTATTATAGTTAAATACAAAGGTATTGGTATAAGTTGACCATACATCAGTTATCAACAACTGAAATTCAGTTCACACACAGTAGTACAAAAAAACAAATAAGAAACTTAATGAGTAATTATTTCCTATCAAAAAAAGAATTGGGGGTCTATATATAGACCCGCAATTCTTTTTTTGATAGGGAATTACCAAAAAATACCCGATCATAGAAGGTTTAACATTAAAAAGAAGTGGTTTCAGTATACCTGTGTACAATCTTTAACTCCACTTTTTGCTTCATTTACTGGTTCTTTTTTTTTGCGTGCGTGATCAGAATATGCCCGAACCATGTTTACAGCACCTGATACCAGAACACAAAAAACTATATATGTATACATCAATTTGTACCAACAAAAAAAAATGTCTTGGTTTGACTAGTGTAAAAATATAACTTTATTTTCAAAGTCTATAAA
>NW_022704401.1:2776932-2807949 GCF_011630105.1 Anneissia japonica | reverse complement strand
TATAAAATATGCTAACATTCAAACCACCTATATTTAAAAGACTTAAAAGATTACATTTAAAAAGAGTAGTAGATATATCTTATATTGCACAAATTTACTATTGACAAAACATCATACATAAATTTAAACATTTAATTAAATCATCATTGTTGATTACTTATAATAATACTATTATAATATCATGATTATTACTGAACTTAATTTTGTTTAAATTTTAATGTTTGTTTATTTTTATTAGACAGGAATATTGGACAGGTATATTCTACAATACAGTGACAGGAATATTTCTACAATACAGTAATAGATTAATTAATGCTTACAATTTAGGCCTACTTGGCATAAATAGTCACTGACTATGCTACAGTATTCATTTCTACTCATATTTTTGCTAAGAATGACATTATCATACCTTCTCGTACTTTCAGTTCCTTTTCATAATGTTCCTGAAGTTCTTCTACTTTTGTCAAATGAAATTGCAGCTTTCTAGAAAGGAAAATAAAAATATAAAACATGATTACTGATAAGTGCTTAAAATATTGCAATATGGTCTGTTAATGAATAGTAATGGTCTAACACCGCACACTAACTAACCCAGCCAATTGACCGCATCAAAGATTTTGGCAGTTTGGCAACCAGCAATACAGTGAGTCAAAAAAAGGTACCCATGGCTGTTGACGTCATTTCGTTTGTACCTCACAACCGTACCTTCACCTGTCTTCAAGACCCTCCAAGAGTCTTGCATTTTAATTAGATGTACTGCTTTTGAATGCAACATCTAGCTTTGTACATGTTTTGGTGTCCATCTGATGTCAAAGTTTATCTTTAATAGTTTGTTGTATGAGGTCAGTGACATCTTTTCCTGTTTAATTTATATCCTGTTCATGTTTACTGCCTAGACACTGCGTAATATCTTTCTGTTTTGGTTTCGTTTTTGAATAGTTTGTTTCATTTGTTCTGGAAAGGTGTTTTTAATAGATATAATGCGAATCAATATTTAGTTATGTCTCAGTGAGGTATTACGTATATGTTGTTAATCAGTGGCGAATCCAGAATTCGAAACAGAGGGGCCCAGTGAAAGACTGACACCACCTCAGCCTCACCACCATTAATTATATATTAACCACGTTCCATTGGTCAATTTTACTCGGTAAGAGAGAGTTGGCATAAACCTATGAAAATTGATAAATGTTGATGTTATTTTTCTTAAAGCAGGCCCTACACAGTAGAACCCCTATTAAGTTGACACCTCAGGACCAAAAAGTGTCCCCTTAAAGCTTGGTTTCCATAAAAATTGTACACGCTATCGCCGACTCCTTTGGCGACACTGATTGGTCAGTTGAATCAAGAAGCATTCCCGATTGCGTCAGTGACAGCTACGCAGTGCAAGGAGTGCACTGAAAACACTGTAGCGACTGTAACGATTCTATGGAAACCTGGCTTACTAGAGGTGTCTCCTTAATGGGGGTGTCCTAAAGGAGGCGTTCTACTGTACTTGTATAATGTGTATTTTTGACTGGCTGTTAAAAATGTAAAAATCCTAAAGCATAGGTAGAATTTATTGTGAGCACTGACAAACCGTAACCACATCTTTCTATAATGTTAGGCTCTAAAGCAAACCAGAGCACCAGGGTACAATGGGCTCGACTCGACTTCTTGTGAATCCTGTGATTATCATAACGTATTGCATAAGCATCATAAAACCACCACCTTGATTAGTACTAGATCTATTACATAGTAATGGTTCAAATCTTTAGAATAATATTAGCAGACAACAAGTTAACAACATCAATTTTACAACAAAGGAGAAATAAAAAGTCAACTTACCGTATATATCTTTCCCTGCTTTTTATTTGCTGCAAAGAAAAGAAAATTATATTTTATAATCCAACAAAATATTATGTTTAAGACAATAGTTTTCTAGAAAAAAGTAAAATTACTAAAAAAATAAAAAATAATAATTGGAAACCCCCTGATAAATTCTTGAATTGCTATTGTTATTGTAGTACCGTACCTGCAGTCTTTGTAGTTTTTTAGTTTTTGACTAAATGCAGGAAATATCACCCCAAAGTGGAAGTCATCCCAGATTATTTTTATTGACACAAACTATAGCTGAATCCCATTGTGGGATAGTCAAATCTTATTTTAGACGTGTTCGATGTCGGGAAGAGCTGGCTCTCCCCCTCCATTGGGGAGAGCTGGCTCACCCCCAGTCAGGGAGAAAAAGCACAATTCGTTGAGGAGAAAAAAAATTATATGTATTTTCTACATATTATTAGACTCTAAAATTGATCAAATAAGCCTTTGAAACCCCTAAATTGTTAAAATTTTTGGAGGCTTCGCCACCCCCTGGACCACTTTCGAAACCTTTTAATCGAAGCTCGACCACGCCCACTTTGCTTTCGTCGGGGAAATCTTACCCCTCATCGGGGCATCGGCCCCCCCCCCTGTCGGAAAAATCCTGGTGCCACCCTGGTTCCGTTTTTGTGAAAAGGATGTTAATAAATGTTACATTGGAATTAGAACCTACTTCTTTGAATAATATACCAAATTAAAACTGTCATACATTCGAATTCGGTGTGAATGCACCTTAATGGTGGTAGTTACAGCATGGTACTTACTTTCAAGAGTGCAGTGTAAACCAGGTAGTTAGATCGATTTAGATTTTTCTCTCGTAAGGTGCTAAGTGTGTGTCGTGCTAAATTTAAAAAAAAACACATTCAAATCATTTAGAAATAAGTTTTGATAAGAAAGCTGTATCTGTATTAGAAACTGTTATAATATCTTTTATTATTATATCAAAATATATTTATAAAAAACCCATGGAGAACTGGCAACTCAACACTGGCAACAGACAGAAGACATTCATATGTAACAGGTAGAGGACATATACAGGTAACAGAAGACACTACAGGTAACATTTCAGTAAAACGTCTATTTTATGATCGTCAATTTTATGAATAGTTGATTTTACGAATGGTGTTTACCCCTGTCTCTTATACACATCTAGATGTGTATAAGAGACAGCCACACCCCCCCCAGGGAAAAATTCTGGTGCCACCCCTGGTTTGTCTTCACTGATAATATAGGGGAAAAATATGTAGCATTTTTTCAATTTCATATTCATAACATGGAAAAATCTCTGTAGTACTTTGAATATTTGGCAGAACAGTTCAGCTATTGTGTGAACAATTGAAAATAAGGCAAAACGTTTTCCTACCAATATAACCTAGGTTCATGCACTGCTTAAAATATGAACTACCTTTCATATTATTCTTATCTGATATTAATAAATATTAACATACTTATATGGTGTTAAATGTAAAAGATTTCATTCTTAAAAGGAACCCAGGCAACACATTTTACGAAAAAAAAAACGAGTACCTTGCTATTACTATGTTATAAAGAAATCCAATATCATCCAGTGACATATTGTAATAACCCCAGGTCTATATCTTATTGTAAATATCTTATGTAAACATTCATTACAACGAATTATGCAAACAGTACAACACGTAGAGTACACAACATTTCATTGAACGTTGATCAAAAAATGAAATCATGCATTTCCATCAAGATTTTCAACATACAATTGATTTGTTTTCTTAATTTTCTTAAAATATTCTAATAGGAATATAAGGCAACCTACAAAAACATAAAGAGGACAGTCTATTGTTTTACTGCAAAAAATGGTGACTTGGGGTTTTATTATTGCAGTACAGTACAACAAAAATGGATTTTCAATATGGGATATCAGGTTAAAATGATTGCCTAGAGTCATAAGATACAAAGGAATATTTTAAATCTTACCTTATCAAGGTTGTAGTGAAAACCCTGTTTAAAAAAATAAAAAATATTATAGTTTAAAACAATAGTATAAACCACTGAATGTCTTATCAATTCCATATACTGTAATGGCCCTAAAATGTTGTAAGATTTTAACCAAGCCAACCGTATTGCCCCTTTAGTTAGATCTATGGAAATTGTGACGTTATTCACAGATTTTATTTTAAATGGAAATAGTAAAACTTATACAGATACCATCCCCTTCAGACACAAAATTGGGCCGATTTTTGTTGGAGGGGGTGGGCTTATACTCCGGCAATCCCCATTTCAGGCAATTTTCGGCACTGGTGCATGCTTATTTTAAAGTTTATTTTTTTATTTTTTTCTGAGTATTTGTAAAAGTCAGCTTTATAGCTAATATACTTACGCAAACCATATCCTAGGCTTTTGCTGACAAAAAGCTAGTATGTAAAATTGGGTGTAAAGTTTATTGTTGTAAAACATCATAAAATTGTTTTGTCTGTTGATATTTATACTTCCGTTGATGTTATGTTAAGTTCACTTGCATGGAAACGACTACATGTAAGGTGGAAAGAACAGATAGCCTTAATGACTTTTAATTGTTTAAAAGGGTATGCGCCATCTTATTTATCATCTAAATTTAAATTTAATATCGAATCCCATTCAAAATGTACACGTAGTCAATCTCATAATAACCTTTTTGTACCACATTGGAATAACTGTCAAGGCAAGAGAACTTTTTTGCATCGTTCAACAAAGTTGTGGAATGAACTTCCACACGAAACAACAACAAATTTCATGAACATGTCTATTATATTTTTTAAAAACTCTTTTAATTCTTAATCACTTTTATTATGATATCTATTTATATATATGTATGTTTTTTAATTACTTTTCTTTTAACTTTTGTATTTTATGAAACTGTACCACTTTGAAAACAGTACACAAGTACTGAAAGTGCATGCAGTAGAAAGACAGAATAAATAAATAAATAAATAAATAAATAAATAAATCCTACCTGTAATAAATAAATAAATAAATAAATAAATAAATAAATAAATAAATAAATAAATAAATAAATAAATAAATAAATAAATAAATAAATAAATAAATAAATAAATAAATAAATAAATAAATAAATAAATAAATAAATAAATAAATAAATAAATAAATAAATAAATAAATAAATAAATAAATAAATAAATAAATAAATAAATAAATAAATAAATAAATAAATAAATAAATAAATAAATAAATAAATAAATAAATAAATAAATAAATAAATAAATAAATAAATAAATAAATAAATAAATAAATAAATAAATAAATAAATAAATAAATAAATAATAAGAGACAGGTATAAAGAAGTTACTATTTACAGGAAATTTCATCAGCATAGAAAATAAAAAGAAATTCAATTCAAAGTACTGTATATTTCATTGTATATTACTGACTGATCAGTGATAAAGACAAGTATTGTCTTTGTATTCCCGGTATATATTTTGCCTGAATAAATGCAAATACAACTACCGGTAATAATAAAAATAAAAGAAGAATGCTATTATTTCTTTACATCTCTTCAATGTCTTGAAGGCTAGATAGCACAAGGGAAGACCAATGGTGAGTGCCAGTGTTACAACCCTGATATTTCATTTTTTCAAAGTTTTAGTTCACATTTGATCACCCTTGCCCAAGGCTGTAGCCAGCTATTGGGACAGTTGGGACAGTCCCATATGATTTTTCCAATGGGTCCACAAAGAGTGGGTCCAAATTTTTAAAATGGGTCCAGATTATGCAGTATCATGCATAAATGAGTCCACTTTTTTAAAAATGGGTCCAGATTTCTCATATTTAGCCTTAAATAAGTAACATTTTAAGAAAATTGGTCCAGAGTGTTCATATTCTTGCGTGAAATTGGTTAAATTTTAAGAAAATGTGTCCACATTATTTGAATTTACGCGTTAAGTTGGTCCACCCTGATATTCTCCCGCACTGTTTGAAAATCCTGGCTACTGCACTGCCCTTGCCCATGGATTGCTAGTGGTTATTAAGAATGTAGTTTTCATAGAAATAAACCTAATTATGTAGCCCATGCCAATTACGTTCTTCACAAAAGTTTCACTGATAACACAAAGTCAAGCTCCAGTGTTTTCAAGAAACCCTATGTTACAGGTGCCCTTTTAATTGTTTCTTTTCAATAAAAACCACTAGAATATCTAACTGAAATAAACAAAAACTGCTGCTTTTCATTCTTGTTCAAAGACTACAAAATTCACATTCTACACTTGAAATAAAATATAGCAAAAGATGAATAGAGAAAGATGGATGTTTGAACCAACTAGTTTTGTTACAAAGCTTGGTTTGTAATTACAAGACTACTTTTCCAGCTAAATATTGAGTATCTTGTATCAGAATACACACTGGGCGTTGGCTGAAACACAATCTCCACAGCTGGAGATGAACTTGTACCATGAACGGGTTGTTGACAAAATGCTAATGCAATGGGGTTTTTACGCTCTGTAATTTTAAACAGTGATGAATAATTAGTCTGACATCAATGATGATCTAATACGAAGCGTGAATGGGTTTGCGCATGGTTGGTGTGTGATACAATGATGGTCATATTGAGTACAGTATCAAAATTGTATTAATGTTCTACAAAATGCATCCAACTATACACAACGGATTTAATACTTGGTCGATTTCCGGTCAGTCCTAGCTAATATATGTGGCCATATAAAAAATATTGCACTGCACCAAGTATTGGGTTTAAAGAAAATATTTAGCAAACCATAATTTACACAGTGAATTTTATTTGTATTTAAGGTAATTCCTAGTAATTCTGTAAGTTACTACTCTAAAAGTTCATCTCATACGCCACTGCACCATTATGATAAGGTCAACCTATTGATGTGCATTTCCAAGGCGCAAACATCAATACAAGGGTGTGAAATCATACACAAACAGCACATTCACTGGAGCCTATACTCACTAGATAAAATCTATATTGTTAATTTGCTTCCTATTATAAACAAAATGGTTAAATACTACCAGGAATACAAGTGTGTTACTGTAGGCAGCGAACATGCAGAGAAGGAGCCAGTTGTGAGTGAAGTGAGCTCATGGGTAGCCATGGTGCAACCATGGAGGAATTTATTCCTTTATGGTGCCACTAAGGACCTCAACTATAGCAGCCAGAGGCCCTGGCAAATATAAGATGTCTTGATGTTGGAGAGGACTAATTAAAGTGATTGAAACAAGAAAGTTAAACTACTATTATCGCTAGAGCAGAATGAACAATTTAGGAACACAGTGGTAACCCATGGCTTTGGGTAATTTATTCCAGATTTTTAATGACCAATAACACATAGCATTTCTATATTCTGCCATGGAGGTATATTTTTAGCTGGTAATCAACTTTTAAAGAAGTTTTACCAAAATATCAGAAATGGCTTAATTACTTACTTAATTATTTGTGATGCAATATGATTGCCCCAACATGCTAAATGAAGTTTAGCTGTCCATAATTTAAACTATTTCTTTTATATTCTAAATTTGTATTCTTGTCTATTTTATTGTATTTGAACATATTTTAAGGAATTTGCGCAATATAAATTATTAATAAATTCATAATTAATTAATAACTGATCAATTAAAAAATAATATTGAATATAAACTTACAGTATTTGATAAGTCACTGTATGTTTATTCTTTGACAATGTAATTTATCCAATCTTTCTTTCTTGATTGCAATAAAGATTATTTGAATTAAATGCTTGACAAAACCCACAAGTCAGGCACACACGGTGCTACACAACACTTGCAATTTAACAAACCAAATACTACTGGTTATGCTTAAAACAAAAAAAAACATGTTGGTTCCAAACACAGAAGTACCATAACGTAGGCCAAAATAGCAATACATAATTTAGCACATTGTATCAAATTTTGTAATTTCAGGTAAAGTATGTCAAGCTTTGTATGTTGGATATCTACTTTATAATTGGTTTTGAATACATTTTTAGAATACTCAAATTAATTGCCTACTCCTACTACCATATAATTAACCAAAAAAGGTGTGTGACTGAGGCAAAGATATAGAGTAATGCATCACATGAAATATTACTTTAGTCATGATCCCTTGCTTGCAAACTTTCTAATGCATAACATTATTAGAAGCCACAGTACATTGTTAATCTGTTCTTACTACACCTATATAGATTAAATCAAATTTCCTCTCTTGATAGCTGATCAAAACATAAAACTCAATCAATATATTTTGATGGAAGGTAGAGAAAAAAGTTTATCATTACAGTACATTATTTTAAATTTTTGGCATGAAAAAAAATTAATTGGTTCAGAAGTTAAGAAGCTTGGAAATTCATAGTCGTCCGATTTGTCTTGGCAAAAGCAAATCGATTAAATAATTTGTAAAGGAAATTCATGATTACACATTCTTAAGTGTTTGAGTAAATCTGGACTCTGTATAGCTTGTCAAATTCACTTTTATGAAAGTGGTATATGTTTGGTGCTTGAGTATGCGGTACTCATATGGGGATCATGTATTTGAAATGACCAGTCAAATAAATTAGAACGTATCCAAAGACAATTTTTGGGAATTATCTTTTGTATTTAAATAATGTTATTTATTTTTCAGATTGCCAATAAAGTTTATTTGTACTAATCAATGCAGCATTAGCAGTTCAGTGGTTTGGATCATTTGCTTGAGCATGTTTTTGGTGTCCTTTAGTCAAAGAGCATGAAGTAAATAAACATCTTTGTGCAGAATTTACTGTAGGACAACTATGTATGAGAATGTTGAACATTTTGCTGCTATGCTAATTTAAGGATTCAACTTATCAGGGGTCAGGGTAATACCAAGAAAATCTTGCACCACAATACTTTGTTATCAATGACTACTGAAGTAAATTTCATGCACAGAGCTAATTTCCTTTTAATGAAAAATATTTTAATTACCCAAAAAAATGTTTTATAAACAATGATTATTTGAAAATAATTACATCATACCATTATAGTTAAGTAACACATTTTCTCATAATTTCAACAACCAAGATTTCCACATAAAATTGTTTTGAGCATATATGTTAAAATGAAGCATAATTATAAAACTTACTTGAGTCCATTCTTGAGGCTATCTAGAATGACCTGCGTTCTCTGTGGTCTGGGTATTCTAGGCATGATCTTATGAATATTCCGGCCTAGTTGGTGCATTCTCATCGGCTTTTTGCTTTTGAGTCTTCGCTGTACTGGAGGGCTAGCAAAGCCCCTTATATTCTAAAAATATAAAATCATCATTAATGTTAAGAATGAGTGAATTTTCAATAGAAGTGGATATGCAAGCTGTGTAAATTCCATATAATGTTATATGAACAGTTATACTAATAAAATTATAAACAAACACGATGCAAATGGTTATCACAGCATATGCAGTACCGGTAGCTCCAGAAATTGGCTGACACCCCAATCCCCCTCTCCCCAGTGCCACCACTAAGCATATGATGTAAGGTAATTATAGAATGAAACATAAAGTTAAAAAATAAATTTATAAAGTTTTCACACCATTTATTGATGTAAGTCTTTCTTCCTTGACTATTATTTCAAGTTAAGATAGCTAAATTGTTATTTGTTTGGCTATACTTTTCTTTAGTACGGGTACTATTTTAAAGATAAATTTTGGTGTCAGATATTGAGAAGCGTAACCTTTTAAACATTTGAAAATCGTGATAAGTAATGTTTCATCCCAACTAGCATTAAGTCTTAATAACCCTGAAAACAAAATTCTACCTATCCATTCATGTACTTGTAAACAATTAGTATTTTGAATACTACAGTTAGACCAAACACAACACCAATAATAGAGGGATTCAGCAATGGGTGTCACATGACCTAACTTGGGTGTTGGATGTAAACAATTCACTGACACAGCGATGTTTTACATGGCGATTTCTGTTGCGGCCGTTCCTTTTCTTTTGCTGAAAGATCATCATAATTCCTAGTAAACTATACCAAATTGATAAGAAATTAAACTTAAGAATTTTGTTTAATGTTTTGCTAGTGCTGTAAAGGAACTGGCCGCAAACATTGAGATTTTTCGACAAATGTTAGGCCTAGGCCCCTGCACATCTACGGCATGGTTAGGTATGCAAGATGGTCTTCCACACGCGAACTACGCTGCGATGTTAAGCCAGCTAAGGTTTATGAAGGAGTACTTAAATTTCAAAGCATACAATCCAAAGAGAACGCTTGGATAAGTAAATTTACTTCTCACGTTAACAGTAGGTTGTTGTTTTCGCAACCATAACATTATCTTTTCCTATGCTATCGCACTGTTATGTTTTTCATGTATACCCAAGTTAGGTCACGTGATCACCTGTAAACAATCATCGCTAAATCCCTCTATTAAATTAGAGCATGCGCTAACATTTTTAGTTTATGGGATGGAAGATATTATTTAATATGTAAGATAAACACCAATATGTTTTTGAAACATTTGATGACACTTTGTTAATATATGGTATTTCCAATCTAACTGTGGATCAATCAAATGTAGTAACCCTAAGGTATTTAAACTAATCAACTCGCTCAATAGTGTCACCATTGTAGGATATAGAAATTTCTTTAAATTTAGAAAATTAGCTTATATTGTTATTAAACCAAGTTGCAATTATATTTAAATAAGAATCTAATTCAGATTGGAGAGTGAGCAGGTCAGAAGAGTTACAAAGTGTACTGGTGTCATCCGCATACATTACACATTTACAAGCCATTACATCTGGAAGTGAATTAACAAATAATATGGGCCTACTTTCAATTTTTACATTATTTTTCAAACTGGAAAAAATATAAAAAACTGGATTTCTAATTTTTTAATGCTATAATTAATAAATTCCCGACATCATAATAATTTAACATTATTAAATTCAGTATTGTTTTTTTTTCAGTTTCTTTTATATATTTTTCCTCATTTTCCCTACTTTCTTTTGTTTGCATTGACACTTTCAAAAGTGCATAGACTCTGTACAAAATGCACGCAATACCTATGCCAATACGCAATCAATACTGATGCAAGTGAACATGTGATGCATGATAATTATGAAATCAAAAGTAAAAGATAAAAGTAGACAGGTTTTTATACAAGGATGTACTGTAAAACCCCTTGTATGTAATTAAATCTTCTAGTTCATAAATGTGAAAGAAGAAATTATAAAAATACCATTAACAAAAAAAATCCTAGAAAAACTAAATTGTGAAACTATTTATTCTATGTCATTTAATTATCAACAAATTACAACTTGTTCAATTTGATGCAGTTTTCTCTTCTTGCCTTTTTCTTCCCTTCTTCATTCAATAAATCATTGAAAATTTGTGAATAGGAATTTATTTTTGATAATTGCAGTTTGGTACCCTTTGTACGCATCTATAACCTTTCTTTGATGGTATATATTATATACACTGTTCAAATGGAGCCTTAAAAATAAACTGACTGATAATTGGTTTATAATGCTTAGATCGGCCAAGCAAGGGACTTTAATAAATGACTGCATGTATAACTATGTATGCAATGATGCATTCAAATTACGATGAATAAGCATGTAATTGGAAGATGGTTGACAATAATCAAAGTAAAACTGTGTGAAAGTGAATGTTTATTTTATTGTTGAACACTCACACAATATATAAATTTTAGAAAGCATTGCCATTGCCTATAGAGTACTGTTTACATGGCTTGGTCAGGGTACCACATAGCACTGATCCTACTGAGCAAATACCTATCGAGTGGTCATTACAGCTAAAGTACCTACGCAATTCACAGTTTAACATAGCTTTTTCAAAGTTTATCAAAACCTTCTGATTAAAAACTTCTCACAAAACTCAGCATATTAGTTACCTTATATTCAATTGTCAATGTAGGTTATCAAGGCAACACAAAGATACAATGTTGCATTAGTAGAAAAAGTTATGTAAACTGTAGCTTTGCTGTGGACGACCATTCTTGTTTACATATTTAAGTAAGGCTATCTGGTACAGTACCTAGACTAGATCCAGTCTAAAGTTTGTCTTAATACAGTCAGTGGCGTAACTTGGTTGTGAGGGCCCTAAGTGCCCTGGTTCAAGAGCACTATTGGGGCCCCGGACGCACAAATTGGCCAAAAAGAATAGAATATCTTCAATTACGAAATTCCAGTTCAACAATGAACCAAATTTGTGATTTTCAGTAGGCCTATCATGACATGCTATACATATCTATACAGTATTAATTCTGCTAATCGCCTCTGCATAACTTCACCTATCTCCTCTGAGGAGATGTTGTACTACTCACTTATCTATTCTAAAACTGTTGCTTCCCAGCACTCTCCCCCCCCCCCCCACAACCCATCCCCGTTTGAAAAATTCTGGATCTGCCATTTATCAAACTGGATAATAATTCCTCTCAACGACTATTTAGGAAAGACACTCATCTACAAAAACATTATCTACAAAGACGTCATTTAGAAAAACAATGACATGCTAACCATAACAACGATTTCCTCCTTGACTTCCCATAACATTCAACAATATACATCACTGGCCAACTTTTCCCACTCATCTAACACTGTGCGGAGCACAGGAATATGCTAGTACTTATTAAATTCTTCAAATAAACTTGATTAAAATTTTTATTATAAAAAGAACACAATACCTTACAGATGAGACAAAATGGTAGTAACACAAAACAGCAGGAATTAGGCATGGATAACAGAACAAAGCTGGGCAAATCATATGAAATGATGTAAACCTTTAAAGAACAAGATGCTATACTGTAGTATCAACAATCTACAGCACTGTACTTGAATTACTGGCTTCAGCTTGACAAAGTAGAGGTAGTTGCTGCAATACTATCACTACACATTGTAATCTATGGCCCCCAGGTATTACCTCTTTTCAATGCTCTACTTATATCACTACATGTTGCTATCTAGCACTTACAGACCCTAGATATCCAATCCTTTTATAGAAAATATATATTCTAAAAATGTCATAATCATGCCAACACACAGGTCACAGTAATTACCACTAGAGCTGATCAGGAATCTCTACTTTCTTGAACCATACAAAAAGGAAATGATAAACAATTCTAGAGTTAAAAACAACATTTGAAGTTCAACTTTCTAATTCTATGAAGTATTCTAGTACAACCGACTGTATAAAGAGAATAAATAAATACTGTATGATCATGACATATGTCTTTGTAAACTACTAAGTACTAATTCCATATTTGTAATTCTAAAATTGGTATAAATAGTAGTACCATTAAAGATAAAGGTTTTTGATTGTTAAATATGCAAATTTGCATATTTAACAATCAAAAACCTTTATCTTTGATGGACTTTTCCACTAAGGCCCGTCCCTTGGATATTGTTACGAAGGTCCCACAAAACAACAGTGACAGAACATACGTAAACATGTGCATTTGTGTCCCACAAATGCACATGTTTACGTATGTTCTGACACATTTGTGCTTGTTCGACACTCCCTGGCCCTGTTCTGATAGGTCAGGTTCATGATATATAAGATTATGCAGCAAAAGCCTCACAAGAAACATGCTAACTTTAAAAACAGTTTCCTCCCCATTTGGTAACTTAAAGGGCAAGATGTACATATTTAATTTTTGCATGTATTATTAAAACTTTTGGTGGTACAATTGTAATAAAAATGTCTGTTGAATTCTTTTGGCTTTTCTGCTGCTGGAAAGACCCCCTTGGTAAATAATTAACTAACTTAATTTAGTCAACAAATCACTTGGGTATAATTTCTTGTTTTAAATGGCTTTCAATCTCATACAATGTTGCTGTTGTATATTACCTATCAAAATCCTGTATTTTTAAATTTTAATGTACAGTATAACCTCATCCAAAATGGATGGGATATACATGTACATTCATGCTTACAGAAAGTTAGACTAAGTACAGTATATTCATTTTTTTTTGTGTTGGCAACTACCAACCACGTTTATACATCTTACAAACCATGCCCAACAGTTACACAATCAAAAGGAGAGGACTTCACAAATTATTTTGCTGACATACAATATTGCTGAATGGTTTCAGAGGGCATGTTTCTACTGAATATTGAGAAAGAAACTGTTCTCTTATCATTGGTTGATTATCGGATTAGCAAGATAAGAACTGCGTTGCAACTGCATTTTTCATTACATATGAAACGGTTACCGGACTGATACGCTACATTTACATGACGTAAAAATTACCCATATTGGAATTTAAAAAGAACTTTATAATAAACGTTTTAACAAATCAATATTTTTGCGCGACCACCAAGATACAAACAATGATGATTTGTCCTGTCTGATTTGAACTTTATTATTAATTATTAGGCCTATTAAAAAGATTGTTTATTTGCCCTCCAGCACCTGCCCCTAGCTTGCGGAAAAAAATATCGGTGGTGGTTTTTTAAAAAGTTTTTTTTTATAATTTTTTTGTTCAAAAATTTTAAAAAGATCTTTATTTGTGTCTCCATTTTGCACATTAAAGATGTCTAAATTTGGTGTCTGATGTAAGGTATCACCATTCTAGGCCTAAATTCATTGCAAAATATCGATTATGGGTTATTTTTATTCAGTCTGATGAATATCCTTTGAAAAATAAATAGTGAGACAGGCTTAGGGCCTAATTGAAAGCACTGCGATTTAAAATGTAAATTTTTGTGACAGGAGAAAAATTTTTTTTAAAAAAACCACTTTTTTTTTGTGCCCACCCCTCCTATACAATTTTCAGCATTAAAGGGTAAACAAACAATCTATTTTTTAGGCCTTATGTCGGTATTTTATCTTTCTCATATCAATAATTTGTTATTTAGGAGGAGGAAGCAAAAGTATAATTAATACTTTTGTTCTTAGGCCTACAGTACTTTAAAGAATATTTTTTTTATTCAGGTTTATTTATTAAAAAATATCACAATAATAAGAAGCATACATTTTACAAGTTCACCAATCAAAAGTCAATGAGAATATAAAATTGAATGGGAGACTAATGATATTAAAGAAAAATTTTCTTTAAAAACAGAAATATTTTGTTGTGTTGTGAACAGAAGTTACAGTAACATTTGTTTTACAATGGAGGTATTATAGTAAACTTGTTTTACTGATTCCTCCTCCTAAATAACAAATTATTGATATGATAAAGATAAAAATTAACTCTCAATTACGACTTTTTAAAGAAATTCTTAGTACTAGACATAGGCCTAGCCTACTGGCTAAGTTGACCTTAGGTCAAATTAGGCCGCTATTTATGTTGTAGCTAAAAACTACCCCACGAAGAACGATTCTTTAGCATTCCCGGCAAGGAATTGATTCTGTGCCAAAGAACAGTTCTTTGGAACGCCAAAAAGAATGGTTCTTTTTTGTGGGCTCCGTTTTTACTGCCACAAAGAACCGTTAAAATAAAAAAGAACAGTTCTTTCTCGTCAGTAGAAACAGACCCAGTGAGACATTTACAACAGCATGGATGTTTTAAAATTCATGTATCATTTTTCAAATGCCATCTTGGCAATCTCTCACTGAACCCACAATTTTTGAAAGTGTTAAAATTCACTGCTAACATACTGATGTAAATAATTTACCATTGTGGTAACTGCGATTCAGCAATATATACCCTCTACAGTTTTATAATAAGAGCCTATTTTTTGTCGCCACAACATAAGTACCAGTAGTACTAGTGGCTGATCCTTGAATTGGAGGGACTTGCACAGATGGAGGTCCTTTACCACCTCAGTCCCCTCATGATGGAAATGTTACTCTCAGACTTAAATTTGAATATAATTTTCTTTCTCTTCCCTCCCACTTGAATTCGCCCCTGCCTACAAACATAAAAATCAGTAGTTAGCCTATACTGTAGTAGACAGTAATTTCTTTTTCCTTTAACCACTTGGGGAAATATCATGTAACAGCCCATTAATAAAATGAAAAAGGCAACAACCAGTAGGTCATCTGCCTTTTCGCTATACATGTTCATTGACCAGATTCCTCATAGGAAGTAAAAGTATGAGAATTAGAAGGAGTATATAAGATATAGATATACAGTACAGTTATATACAGTATATTTATAAGATTTTAAATGTTACTGATATCTATTATACATCAAAAAGCTCCTGATAGCCTTGTAGTCCACATGCCAAATGGCAATTTTTGGGTGAAGTGTGCAAAATTTGGTGCACAAAATTTTTCTCAGTGGAATTTGTCTCTACAAGTGGTCCAGATTGATATTCCACTGGGATTCCGTGTCTGGGGGGGATTTGAAAAATATTATAGGATTTATGGGTAATATCAAAGAGTTTGTGTGCACACAATGTAACGTTAAAAAAAGGGCTGCCACAAGATAAGGGGGCGTCTATTAGAATTTAAATAGAGTTCGAAACTCAAACATGCACGCAACACATGTTCGTTACCAAACATCTTTTAAGGACACGCCACTCTGTGGCAGTACTTTTGAAATAGTATTACATTCCAACGAAACCATGGCAGTTGGACCTCTTGCAGTTCTCTTTGGTAATATTCAAATTTGGCAATCACTTTGGTAGCCATTTTGGTAACCATCTTTTATTTCTCAAATTCCCCAGGCAGAAAATCCTGGACCACTTGTAAAGCCAACAATCATGCACTATATTTTGCATGGCTAACTCCCATGATAACCAGATTATTAATTTTACTATGACCCATATTTTGTTATGGTCCTTCTAAAATAAAACTAAGCTTATGATTATGCCATAAAATGTTGCTATCCTACTACAATATTCTGACAGAATACCACACATAGAATTCTTGGCATTATGATTTATCTGTACAGTAATATACACTTGTTATGCTCAATGAAACCTTACTTTTTGTTTTAATTTTCAATTGTTACAAAGTTACTTAAAATACTGTATAAAGAATGCAAGTCAAATATTTTTTGTTCTTGTTATCGAAAAGAGTATAGGCAAGTAATGTTGATGCATGGAATCTACATACTATAGTAATACTTTTTAGAACAAAATGTACTGGTACAACTATGAAAGTAAAAATGAATAATAATATGGATTTATACCACGCCTTTTGCCAAGAGATGCAAGGTGCTGGCGATGGTATTATTACATGTCATTGCATCCATTTGGAAAACTTGTCGATTTATTTCCTTGGTAGAGAAGGACACCAACGAAATTCACAGCAAAGGTTCAAAACCTACTTCAAAGTTGAGAGACCTAAATGCAACTACTGTGCCAACCGCCCTCACAATTGAATGAAGTCAATTTTCAAAGCTTGTGCTTTTATATTTGACTTTTTTGTTCACATTCTCAAAAACTTGCTTAATCTGAACAATAGAATAAGATCGCAACAAAACCAACAGGCATTACATGTGTATCAGGAAGTGTAAGGAAAAGACTTAATATAAACATGCAACACTGATCAGCAGACTACATATATTTTGCTTTAAAATCCTGTTCAGGCATCATTTTAATTTTATTATTTTATGCATGTTTAAAATGATTAATTCTGAGCTTTTAAGAATACATCAGCCACCTTTTTTACAGACATCAATTCAATACCATTAGAATATACTGAATATTAAAAATGAATTTCCTAGAAATCTACTTTTAGCTACTGCCTGTATTCAATAATTTAATTTTTGACATCTATATAATTGCACCCATAAACTTGTTAACAGTGAAAGGTAAATAAGAGTCTATTAATGTTCTCCACATTGTTTTTAAGAATTTACATGATATTTTTGGCAAAGAAGTAAGCCTATGTTCAGTAAAGCTATTACTACAGCTTATCAATGGCTTCATGTTCAAGAATGTTTTTTTGGCCTATTGGATTCTTTCTTTCAATCACTTACCTCATCAGATTTGATTATTTACCCAAACAAGTCAAAAATGTACTTTATAATGAAATTATTATCCAGGAGTTATTGTCCCAAATAGTATTGTCACCAACTACGGTATACTGACACCATCATAATAATATCCTGTCTTCCTACACAGTAACATGTGATCTTTGTATGAACTGACTGCCAAGGCTATATTTAATTCTTTCGCCAATGATATGCCTCAGTGCACGTTTTAAATCCTAGCGAGCTGCCTATTGAAGCTCCTAATTAAGCTATTGTATTGTACAGCAGGTCCACAATTCAAACATCAGCATTACCAATGCAAACCAATATTCATTCACCTACAGTAACCTAATTCACATGTTGTAGTTCCATGCTAAATTCTACAGTATTCTCCTCCAGAATTACATTTGTTGTTTTCTTAAGAGGTCATTGCCCTTGGCAACTTATAGTCATTGTTGTATTTGTACAATTATCAAGTGCAATAAAAAAAAACATAAATTGGTAACCAACCAGTTTTTTGCTTATAGCTTGAATTAAAATATTGAGAATTAAATTTTTGTTCATTGTAGCCCAGAATAAGTAATCTGTTCTAGATTGTAGTGACTGTAATGTTTATTTAAACATTAAAAATATCGAAAATAAAAAACAGTAAAGTTACATGCATTCAATGCCGTAGCCAGAATTTTCAAACTGTGCGGGTGGATCCACTTTACTACGTAAATTCAAATAAATGTGTACCCATTTTCTTAAAATTTGACCCATTTTACGCAAAAACATGAATAATCTGGACCCATTTTCTTAAAAATTGATCGATGCTACACAAAATACGAGAAATCTGGACCCATTTTAAAAATGTGGACCCATGCACCAAGGGAGTATTAGTCCCACTGTCAGGGTACTAACCCCCCTGTCAGAGGTACCAGCCCCATCAGGGAAGAGCTGGTGCCACCACTGCAACCCATGCGATTGCAACAGTATACCGTACCACCTCACACATACGGTAGCACTGCTCGCACTAAACAGTTTTTAAAATTTGACTGTTTAGTAAGGCCTGCTTGGATTCTATTTTGGTGCTCAAGATTTGGTTTTTCCCCGATGACCTTGCTGTAAATTCCCCGACAGGGGATCCAAGCGGGGGATAACGACGGGAGCACTTTGCCCTCCCAGACACCCTGCTAGCACCGCCCCTGGAAGCAAATAGACATTAATAATGAATTTAAATTTTTTTGTTTTATATGTAAGATAATGTATCAATTAAGAACTGGATTTCAATGCCAATTATGTTGAAGACAACCTTTACTTTAAGCTCAAAAACTAAATAAAATATACACAGTTGCGGAACCAGAAGCTTGCAAAAAACGGTGCTAGCCCCACCAAACCATGGTGAGACTGAGGTACTCATCTGCAGCCCTGCTGTCACCTATTACCTAAAACTATATTTCCATCCCAAGTCAAAAACAAAATTGAAAAAAAAATATATAAGAAAATATATGTGTGTGAAAGCACGACTGGTGGTCGGGGGTAACAAGGCTGTCCCGGAGGCATTTTGGGGGAAAAAATTTCACAAAAATAAACTGTTGGGCTATAATATTGTATAATACTGTAGCCTATACAGTGTAGAGATAATATTTGGTTCTGGAGGCATTTATCAAGACAACCTTCATGGTCAGGGGTCACAAACAGTTTTTTCCAGGCCTGGAAAGTATTTTTAATTATTTTTATTATCTAGTACCAGTATAAGAATAAGGGTACACATTTTTAAATTCAATTCAGTTATAAAATAATTTGTATGTTATTGTTACTTCAAAATGAGCATGTTCATTTATAAATAATATTTTCTGATTTTTTTTTCCAAATATATGTAAGAAATGTACCTATGTAGGCCTGTAGAATTCCTCATTTACCAACTTACAAATGATGTTAATTGTATGCAAGATCATGCGTAAAGAAAATACTGTAATGCTAATATACTGTTGCAGTTCAATTTTATGGCTTTGGAATATAAACATGTTTTTTACAAGTGAATAAACTATTGATGAAAGTTTGTTTTAAAAACAATTGCCAATTTGATATTTGTAACCCAGGATTTCCTATAATTAATGGGAATTTTCGGTAACAATCTCATAGAGATAGGTGTGCTTAAGTAATTCTCACTTCCTACACCATTGTTGACAATGACTAATAACAGGAGGAAAACACAAGAGCTCATTAACACTCAGCTATTGATCAGAAGGCACACCAAACCTTATTTCAATTGTATAATTAGGTGAAGATAACATAAATAGATACACCGAATAAAGTCAATGGCTTAAAATCTACTCATGTAGAAATAGAATTATCAGAGGTAAAATAAATCAATGGTTTGCATCAAATATTAATTAACAAAAACTATACAACATACTGTAATATATTAAAGATTCATCTTTTTCAGTTCCATTATTTTGAAATACGAAATACGGCTAGTAAAATGTAGGACATCAGTTATTAAATTGGTTTATTTTCAAAGTAAGGCCAAAAAAAATAATGTTGTGTTGCTTTCCACGACCGACCAAAATTTTCCAAAAATTTGGGTTGGCATTTTTTTTTTTTTTACATTTTTTGAAAGGTCTCCTTTCAAATTACTAATTCGAGAAATATCACTTCCAAAATCAACATTTAAAACATAAAATCTATAACAAGTACATGCATTTTTGTCCAAAAACTGGACCATACATGCACGCATACGATTGTTAAAATATAAGGCTAAATTTTTTTCCAACTAGCTTGAAACGGGAACAACTGGCTTACCTTTATTAAAGATATTAAGTAATTGATATCATAAACTGATAGCAATACTATTACTGGAAACATCAAGTAATGAAATGCAACAGACACATTGAACTGAAAGTTTACTATCTTTTGTAGACAAAAAGAAAAATTAATCTAATTTCCTTTTGATTTTATCCAAAGTATAATACTGAAACTAATACAGCACAACTAATAAAAGAAATTATATGCGACACAAATAGAAATTTTGACCCACATTAGTTGCATTGGTAATTTTACAGAATAGGACTTTGATATTCGGATAAAAAAAACACGGAAGCATACAAATAACTTCATCTGGTTTCTAATATACGTAGGCCAACAATTACTATAATTATTTGTTTTTCATACAAAAACAGTGGCGTATCAGGTGGGGGAAGACTGCCCCACCTCCCTGACGGTCCTTATCGGGCTGACCAAGCCGTTGTACCGGGCTGGGTAATAAGAGAAAAGAAAGAAGGGAGAGGGAGGGAAAGAGATAGAAGGGGAAAATAAAAGGAAAGGAAAAATGAAAAGAAAAAAAGAAGAGAAAAATAAAGACAAGAATAAAAAGGAAGATACCATAACAACCAGACTCACAACACCCTGCAACCCCTTCTTCACTTCAAAAAGTGTTCATAGCTCCTTTGATCTAAACTGCCAGATATTCTCCGCAGTGGCGTAACCACCGGGGGACAAGGGGAAAATATCCATCTGAGGAAAATATCCATCTGAGGAAAATCTTTCCCCACCCCTTGATAAATGCCCTTTTCACCCCCTGAATGTGCCTAAAAATCTCAAATTTCGCACGCATTTCTTGTTAAGGTAGGCCAATTTTCCTCTAAAAATTGCACATTTTAGGGAGTTTTGATCAATTTCGACGAAATTAAATTAAAAACACAAAAAGTTTTTGCGCGCTTTGCGCACATTTTTTGGGGTTACCCTTCTAAGTTATTTAAACACATAATTGTCCCAAGAAAGAAAATTTAAGATAGATCATTTTACCCAAAAGAAGGGCCTCAATGTGTAGTGATGGTGAAAAAATATGTTTGTAATAAATAAAGCCATAATGAAAATGCTTATATTCAGTTTAAAGGGTATAACTAAATATAACATAAGCCGTAAATTCAAAAAAAAAATTTGTTTGTAATAAATAAAACCATGATGAAAATGCTTATATTTAGTTTCAAACACACGTGTGTGGCCTATATTATAAATAAGATAAGCCTCATGTCGTATTGCTTTCTATATGGGGGGGGGGGGAGATGGGGTGTGGGTATGATAAATTACCCCCCAACCCAAGACCCCTGTTACGCTCCTGAAAAATAACAATTGGATATAATAATATAGTAATCAGAGTATATCAACAAGATTTTGATATCCATGACTTGAAATGTTGAAAGAAATGTTTAAGACAAAAAGAAAAACAACAGCGTAAACATGATACTTGAAAAATTGTAAATGAGCACACAGATGAGCAGGAATAAATAACAACAGTACAGTACCAATGATAAATACCTAATAATGTCATAATCAACAATCAATGTAGCTACCGTTCAGGATGTCATTACTTGAATAATTTTAGTCCACATTCAAAACATATGGAAGTCATAAAATTCATAAACATAATTATAGAAACCCCTGGATACAACCCCAACCTCTACCTCTCACAAGTAGAGCACAATTCCCTACAAAAAACCCCAATACAAACAAACATATACTGTACATCTACCTCTCACAAACCCCCATGAAAACCCAACACATACCTCTATCTCTCACATGCACTACATCATTCTCACCTGTGTCTCTAGATAATCTACATAATGTCGTCTAGGTATAAATGACATCCCATGCATTACTGTACATGTGAGTATCCATCCACTGCATATGTACATAAACTACAACTTGGTATAATTACAAATTACATGTACTTGTCGCTGCGGTAATTTCCAATCCTCCAAGTCCTAGTGCCACATGATAAAGCATTAACAGCTATGGTAAATGAGAAATTCCATGACAAACAAAAAAATAATCCATCACTAAGATAGATTTCTTCTTCCAAGTATGATCCAAAACTAGACACAGATAGATATTTTAAACAAAATCGGATAATCAATGTAGCTGTACAGCATCCTGCTCTGAAGTGACATCTGTCGAAGCTGTATTGTTATAATGCTGTTAATCTGAAGGTTTGCTTATAAAGTGCTGATTTGGTTGTAAATCAATGGCCAGATAAATGCAAGGCCTAACCAAATATCACAATACTGCTCTCAGGATTAGCAATCCACACGCTAAAAGGTTAAATAGTGTAAAAAATTGTTGACTAATGAACCGAAACATTTTGTCTTTATGAATAATTAAATTTGTGAAAAAGATGAACTGTAGTGTGAAGCCTACAGTACATAATAGACTATATTTTTAACCACTAAATTTCACATTCAAGGAATCATTCTCTAAAACCATCTATAATACTTCCTTTCCCATAATGTGTTCACCAAGAGAATTAAACCCACAAGGAACACTTTATGAATGATGATGACAATGATGACGGATGTCATTAAACTATATTTCAACACAATGCCTTATCAACACTTTACGGTGTTATGAAATCAGCCAAGAAATGCTTTTAAAATAAAATACTTTTAAACACATTTTCAACTTTTTTAAAGATGTGTCCCATGCAAAATACAAAAAAAATATATAAAAATCATTTTTGAAATTATCTTACTCATTTCGAATTAACAAAAAACATGATCAACCTGAACAAAGAAATTAGTGTATTTAAAAAAAGGATTTGACCCATAATTTAGACCAAAAAATAATAGAAACACTTACAGGCACTGGAGGAATTTATTATTTTTATTATCATGTAATAATTAAATAATTTATATGTTCAAGTTAACAATTTGTATGTTACTAAAAAATGAGCAAGTCAATTTCAAAATTTTTGTTTAATGATTTTTTTTTAGTCATTTTCAGGGGACAATTACAATTAAAATATATAAAAATGATTTTTGAAATTATCTTGCTCATTTCAAATTAACAAAAACATGATCAACTTGAACGTAGAAATTAGTGTAAATTTAAAAAAAGGATTTGACCCATAATTTAGACCAAAAAATACTAGAAACACTTACAGGCACTGGAAGAATTTATTATTTTTATTATCAAGTAATAATTAAATAATTTATATGTTCAAGTTAACAATTTGTATGTTACTAAAAAATGAGCATGTAAATTTCAAAATTTTTGTTTAATGATTTTTTTTAGTCATTTTCTGGGGACAATTACATCTTTAGAGTCAATTACTATAGCCAGAGTTTGTAGGCCAAAACCTCATTGAAGAATGTAAAGCAGCACATGAATCTGGTATTATTACCAATTGTTTTGCAAAGGATTTTAATAATATTTTAACTACCATGTATCCTAGCAAGGAAAATAAGACGACCTACTACTAGTAATTGCCATTAACAATAGGTAAAAAATAGACCATTCTATTTTTAAAACAGGTAAGAATAATATATAGTAATACTTTATAAAAGAGCGAATCTTAATATTTAACTTTTAAAAACATGTTTATATATTGTTACATGATTTAAACAATTTTACACAATAGTAAAAGTCATCCACAAAGCTGTATATTTTCAAAGTAATAGCAGCAAATGTTTAGACACAGCCAGCACATTATAAAAGTGATGCCAATAAAATAGTAATTGCTATTGTTCGTATCACAGAGCCCAATGTACTCATACCATTGTACAACCCCTGTCTCTTATACACATCTATGACACGACAGATCTGCTGATTGTCGGTAGCAATCATGAAAAATGATCTTTTGCATGCACGTCGTGGCGCTGCAAGTGCCCGGCTTTATAAAGCAGCTTAGCTCAATCAATAAACAGATGGTAGCCACAGTGTGTGCGCTAATTGTGGAGACCTTTTGTTTCCTGGTTCAATTCCCATCACTGCTCTCTTTGCTTTTCAGCTGGAGGTCTGAAGCAAGTTTCAGTAGGGCACAATCTTTCGAATGAGGCGTTTTAAGATATCGTATTGTGTGTGGCCCGTTCATGTTAAAGAGGTGGGATCAGACAGGGACAGGGCCAGGGCCCCGGGGCCCAGGCGAACCTGCTGTTCACCAATAATGATGATTGCGAATCAAAATAACATTTCCATTTTTAGCTAATAAGTACTTGAAGAAAATATTTGTAAATTCTATATCTATACACTCTCTGATGATGTGAAAGAGATTATGAAGAATTCCCAAACAACTATTTTTTTTTCAGGAATCGTTCACAATTAACACGGGGATTGACAAGTGTGTACACTTTACATATTCATGAAAATGTTGATTCAAATACACGCAATATTTAAAGTAATAGATTTTTTTTTAGACAATTTATGGAACCAGGTACAGTACTTTAGTTGACTTACAAAAAATGGAGAATCCATGGTTTTGCCAAATCAACATTTTTTATGTACACTTTCATAGGGGAGGGATGGGGTACTGAAAAAGAGTACTGTTTGTAGTACACACACTATCAAAAATGTTGATAATTGTGAACAACCCCTTAGAAAGCTTTGATATTCATTAACAATAAACATTTATTACTTTTTTAAAATTAATTCAACAGCTACTGTATGCTTTAATGGAATGGGCATGTCATCAACAAAACAGCATGGTTGCTATGACACTTAATTGAGTACTAGGCATTATTAGTTTGCATTTGAATGAAACATGAAAATTAAATTATTATTTCAACAATAATAAAAAAAATACAGTTGCTTCTGGCAGTCCAGAATTTTTTAATTGATTAAATAATTATTTTCGGTTACAGACAGATTTCATTAAAGCAAACATGTCCCTCAGTCATAAAAGATTGTAAATTACCCGACATTGAGGTTTTAATACTGTGTATTATAACTTTTTATTGTGTACATATAGTTTAAATATTATTTGAACCTTGGAAAATTAATTTCATGTAAACCAAGAAAACTAAACTTTAACTTGATTATTTTTTGCTCTGAAGATATTTGAAAGCAATGCCAATAACAACACAAACTGTAGACTATATTTTATAGATAGAAATGTACAGTAGAAATGTTTTCAAATGAAAGTTCAAATCCTGAGTGCATACCTTAAAGAAGCAGTAGTAGTACAATACAAGTGATTTAAATAATAACTTGAAATAAATGATTAAAAAAAAAGTTTCCTTATAAATTCCACCCCTCCTTCACTGTCTTCTCCAATAAAAAAGAAAATGTTGCACCAAAAATTGCAAAAGGTGTAACATTTATGTGGAAAGGTCTCTACTCTATGGAAAAAAGTAGGAGTTAACATTAAACACATGCATATTAGGAATTCAGCATACCTTGGCCATCTGTGGTGTGGAATGGAACTGTAAATCAACAGGATTTGCATCAGCAAGCATATCAAAATCAACTGAACATCTATTATCCTTTAGATCAGCTGGTAAACTTTCAACCGATGACATTGAATTAATACTGTTCAGGCTTTCTGCTTTGCGCAGATTATTAGGGTTGTACGACATCCTACGTAGAGCATCTATCTCGTGCTGCTCACGGCTTATCCGTTTATTCCAATTTCGGAGATGTTGGTATTTTATGGAACCCGAACTACAGGGCGTTGGGAGATTATCATCATATTCTAAGGTCTCCATATCAAAATCTTCCGGTTTCACAAATATTCAGGTGAAGAAATTACCTGATGATTATATGCTATTTGTTTTAAATTGTACAGTGTGTCTGATCACATCAATTACTGTGGTATGCAAGTTCTGCTTTAACAATGAGGATAAACTTGAATTGAATAAGGAATTGAGATCAGGAAGTCCCCAAGTTTCGAATCTGATTCGAAACCGATTCAATGCAACATGATTCTAAAAAGAGAGGATTTGAAAAAGACCTGTTTCAAGATCACATAAATATCAATGAATGAAAAGACATGACCATGCTGATTTATAAAAATGAATGTCGTGAAAATGTCAATAAAAACACAACCTACTGTAAACATAGCAAAATATTTCAGTGTTTATGATTTTCATTACAAATGAATGAAAATGAATTAGAAATCTTAATTACTTTTTAAGAGCTAAAATCTTTGATCAAACTACTTTACAACCAAAAATGTAATGTAAATTATAACAAATACAGTAATTTAAGAATGTTATGACCATGTTACTTAAAAGTGAAATAATTATAAATAAAACAATAATAATAATAAAACTGTATTTATATAGCGCCTAATCACAGATCACTCTACAAATACTAATACTTATTTATCACAACAGAACATCTAGTATCTAGGAAATAAAATCCTTATATTAAAATATATTATTATACAAATTCATAACATTGAAATTAAACACCTTTATTGTAGTCTACATAATATGACTTTCCTTTACAATCAAATAATAAAAATTGAAAGAGAAATTTATCAGTGTGTAGACGTGTCTGAATCAATTCTGGAATCCAAATGAAAAATTAAGTTAATGTTGTTAATTCTCCTACTCTAAAATTTAAGGATGGGCAGTTGAAACAAGTAATTAAATGCCTTATAACACATTAACAATGATTACTGTGTTTTACAGCTCATCCAAAACTTCCTTCACCACAAAATCCTGCCAATAGTTCAGTAAAGGAAAACATGTAACATCCTATATTATTGACCTCTCTTCCTAAATACCATCCTGAACAATTATTATGTCACACCTCAATTTCTATTGAAGTTATTGGGATGGACCTCCTTGATTAAATAATATGAATATTCCATGGTAGTTTAAAGTAGTCCTCTCTGTAGTTTTCATGCTGTAGATGTGGCAGTAAAGAACAGTATGAGCACTATTTTGGGCCAACACATGTTAATAATTTAGCACATTTACTCCTCAGGTTTGGCTCTATTGAATGAATCTTAAATTAATTACGCTAAAAAACCTGTTGTACTTACACAAAACACATCCAAGAAAGATCTGTAATATAGAAACTTTCATCAACATCAAACCATGGCAAATGATAACGTGGTCAAACAAAGGAAACCAGGAACTTGTTTGTGTATCTTTCCAGTCTGACTCAGTATATCAAAACAATGCTAATACTATTACTGCTGAGTCTACCACCAGCCTGGAGGCCTATGTAAATTACTATGGCCTCTAATGTGACCTTGGTGCAGAGTGACTTATGATGACTCATACAGAAGAACTGGGCATCCCTAGCAAGGAAAATAAGACGACCTACTACTAGTAATTGCCATTAACAATAGGTAAAAAATAGACCATTCTATTTTTAAAACAGGTAAGAATAATATATAGTAATACTTTATAAAAGAGCGAATCTTAATATTTAACTTTTAAAAACATGTTTATATATTGTTACATGATTTAAACAATTTTACACAATAGTAAAAGTCATCCACAAAGCTGTATATTTTCAAAGTAATAGCAGCAAATGTTTAGACACAGCCAGCACATTATAAAAGTGATGCCAATAAAATAGTAATTGCTATTGTTCGTATCACAGAGCCCAATGTACTCATACCATTGTACAACCCTGCTCTATGCTGAGATACAGTACAGTACTACTATGAAACTAGTGTATGGCGATCCTTTGCTATGCTAAGGAATAACTACAGTATACTCAGTATGCTAATAGTCTAAATGCCAAAATTGCAAATGCACAAGTACAAAGTACTGAAGTACAGTATTCATAAATAACCCTAATTCATCCTGGACTCAATTTTTTCATTCAATAATGCTTTAAAGGGAATTAGAAATGAATCGCTTATTATTACACAATACTATGCCTTCATGTTTACAAGTTCACAGTTTAATGCCTGCATGAAGGGAAAAAAGGTTCTACAGTACTTCACATTTCACCATTGCATTTTCTATTTATTTAAAATAATAAATAAAAAAGGGATACAGACAAATTATTACAATAAAGTACAAATGTACAACTAAACAATAAAAAAAAATTTAAAAGCTGGACACAAAAATAAAACTATGAAACACTCAGAATGAAGACAAGTTTACTTCACAGCGGGGTTTAGCTAGAAAAACAAAACAGGCTGTCTGAAATGTTAGTCAGCGGGTGTGGCCTGAGCCAATGGGCGGGCCACACCCACTCAGGATCACACCCCTCCCAAATATAAGAAAAAGAAATAGGGGGAGACGTAGAGGGGGACGAAAGTGGTCGAGGTGACGTAGCCCCCCCTCCCCCGGATATATGACAATTTAGGGGTTTCAAAGGCTAATTTAATCAATTTTAGAGTCTATTACTATATACAGAATACATTTATTAATATTAGTCTATTAATATATACAATACAAATATAATTTTTCTCCCCGAGGGGGGGGGGAAGAAGGTCTCCCCGACAGGGGAGCTGTAGCTCACAGACCAAGAGTAGCAATTTTATGGAAACATGTTAGCCTACAACCTCCAACTTGGCATGTAAGGCATGTTTATACTTCAACGATAACGATAAAAAAGCTAAAAAGCAATTGTTCATATAGAAAATAAAAGAAATAAGAGTTTTTACACTAGAATGATTCGATAACAATTTATTAGTTATACGATAACAACATATTTTGACAAATCAAATCAGATGACGTCATAACCATGGAAAAACATTATAATCATAGTATTAGCAATGATTTTATCGTTTTTCCATGATTATGACGTCATCTGATTTGATTTGTTAAAATATTTTGTTATCGTATACACGATAAATCGTTATCGAATTGTCATAGTGCTGTCTCTTATACACATCTCTCAGAATGAAGACAAGTTTACTTCACAGCGGGGTTTAGCTAGAAAAACAAAACAGGCTGTCTGAAATGTTAGTCAGCGGGTGTGGCCTGAGCCAATGGGCGGGCCACACCCACTCAGGATCACACCCCTCCCAAATATAAGAAAAAGAAATAGGGGGAGACGTACAGGGGGACGAAAGTGGTCGAGGGGACGTAGCCCCCCTCCCCCGGATATATGACAAATTAGGGGTTTCAAAGGCTAATTTAATCAATTTTAGAGTCTATTACTATATACAGAATACATTTATTAATATTAGTCTATTAATATATACAATACAAATATAATTTTTCTCCCCGAGGGGGGGGGGAAGAAGGTCTCCCCGACAGGGGAGCTGTAGCTCACAGACCAAGAGTAGCAATTTTATGGAAACATGTTAGCCTACATCGGAGATTAAAAGATTTCATGAATTTTTATTGCAATGCAAGGAATGATGGGATCGTGGTTAGCTCAGTCGGCTGAACTGGTGACAACCACCGTGTATGCGCTGAACCGTGGAGATCTTTAGGTCCCCGGTTCAATTCCCATCACTGCTCTCCTTGTGTTTCGGCTGAGGGCTAAAATACAAGTTACGATAGTGCACTGTCTTTCGAATGAGACATTTAAGCTGTCGGACTTGCGTGCATTTATGGCCTGTGTGCACATAAAGAATGCAGTATACTCTTCGGAAAAAGAGTAGGGGATTGTCTCCTGGTGTACTGCCCAATTCACTGTAATATCCTGAAGAAATGTTGACCCTAGGTCAACTATGTCATCTAGTACATACTAGGCAACGGACGCAATGGCTGAATAAATCACGATGTGCAAGAAACAGGACGTGGCGTATTTCCTCTATATTTAGTATCCTCAATTATCCAACACAGATATTACATTGGCGACGAGGGATATTGAACTCGTGGAATAAGCAGATATGGAAAAACTACCGTTATTTTCCGAGTTTGATCCTGAAAACGACAAAATGAATGTCAGAAAAAGGTTTGGAAAATGGACAGCGAGGCTAGAGAATCTCTTCCTTGCGCTCAACCTGACAGACGATACTCGTTAGCGTGTCTTAATGCTTCACACATACACATCTGCAAAAGAAATTTTGTCTAAGATCTTTGAACCAAAGAAAAGCGAGTTAATTGCAGAGCATGAATTTACATTGTGTAAACAAAAAGGTCAAACATTCGATGAATACATAACTGAAATAAAAACCCTTGCTAAAAGATGTTCATTCACAGAAGAGGACACTAAATCCGTTCACAATTGATATCCAATTGTAATTTGTTAAATCTCAAGCCTCTATAGCTACCTCCAACTTGGCATGTAAGGCATGTTTATACTTCAACGATAACGATAAAAAAGCTAAAAAGCAATTGTTCATATAGAAAATAAAAGAAATAAGAGTTTTTACACTAGAATGATTCGATAACAATTTATTAGTTATACGATAACAACATATTTTGACAAATCAAATCAGATGACGTCATAACCATGGAAAAACATTATAATCATAGTATTAGCAATGATTTTATCGTTTTTCCATGATTATGACGTCATCTGATTTGATTTGTTAAAATATTTTGTTATCGTATACACGATAAATCGTTATCGAATTGTCATAGTGTAAACAATTCTCATTCCTTTTACTTTCTATATGAACAATCGCTTTTTAGCTTTTTTTATTGTTAATATCAGGGGCGGATCCAGAAATGTACAAAAGGGGGGGGGGGGGCCGAAA
>NW_022704401.1:2775270-2776923 GCF_011630105.1 Anneissia japonica | reverse complement strand
GGGGGGCCGAAAGTTGGGCAGATTGAGACAACACTGTCGTAGGGGGTCCGGGGCATGCCCCTGCGACATTTTTGTGTTCTAGACGCACGAACATAACATTTGAGGCATTCTTGGCTATCATTTTTTTCTTTTTCTCTCTTTTTTTCCCTTTTTTTATCTTCCAAAAGGGGGGTGGGGGCCGGGGGCCGGGCCGGCCCCACCTAAATCCGCCCCTGAATATCGTTGAAGTATAAATAGGCCTTTATTCTACATTCCAACATTATTGAGTAGTTGGATAAGTAGTCTTTCTTCCATAGATCGATGAACTGATAGGCCTGAAGAACACACTTTCGTACATAAATTATTACGTCGAGCCAAAACAGTGTTTTTAATTGAATGCTAGTTGGGCTAAGCCTATTTTGTCTGATCTGCCAACTTATGCCTAGGTAGGTTACATAGTTACCAACCTGAGTTATTTGAAATGCCTGATTTGAAACGAGGGCCGGCGGCCAGCAGAGCCCTGCCAGGGTCCAGGGTCGGGGCCCCGGTGGGGGTTCGGGGGGCGATACCCCCTTGGCATTCTGACAATCTGAGCATTTTTAAGCTGTTTTTAGGGAGTGTTTATTGACAATATCAGGTACATAAACAAAATATTTTTGCCACGTACAATTCGAGTTTCAAATGTATGGTTAATTTGAGCACCCAAACTATGTACACAAACATTCATTACTCAAACAAAAAATGAATAGGCTGCGGTGGTGAACCTTTCCTAACATTCGACACTCTTTCTACCCGTCCTGTTATATTCCTACAATTAATTTGTTTAAAGGGCCAACATTTATTTTGAGTTGAGCTCACAAGGGCCAAAAGACAATATCTGAGTACCGGTGATTAAGCAAGTTGTTTATAATGTTTTTGGTAATTTCACTTTTATTTTTTGTTACAATATATGGTAACAAATTCTGTAACTTTAAGCAAAGAATACGTACATAATTACCAATATTCTTTTCACATCCTAGTTGGTTGAAACAATATGAAATTGCATTCGGTGTATAATAAACGTAATAGTAACATGAACATTAAAAATATATATAATACGCATACTTTATAAAACATAAATTGACATAATTTTCTGATAGATTTATAAACAAATTAAATAACATTAATTAAATGAACTATATTTAATGATATAGGCGTATTTGCTACCATCAACCGTAACACATAATTAAAGTAGGCGTATCGTAGAAGAGAATTACTAATGGGCATTGACCTCAAAAGTACTGTAGAAGTACAGAAATAATACTTCCGCTACTTGCTGGAGTGTTTTTTTGTGGATGCAGAGAAATATGGGTATATAGAATGACTAGAAAATAAGTGTGATATCAAAATTCCAAAAGAGGAAACATGTTATAAAAATATCCTGTTTTCTTTCTCTACTTCTTATGTAAAACTGGATTTAAACTTTAAAAACATTTCTACAATGTGTATTTTAGGCTTCATCAATACTGTATTGCGAATGCATCAACAGTCAATTAGTCAATTGATTGAATAACGCTTTTGTATCATTGGCACACCTTTTTAGTGTAACCTTACAGCGACTAGACAATAATTAATTGATAGAGACGGGCGGATCTAGAGATGTCCAAAAGTGGGGGGGGGGGGAAAACCGAAAGT
>NW_022704401.1:2771358-2774987 GCF_011630105.1 Anneissia japonica | reverse complement strand
TTTATGAGAAAATTATTTATTAAAATATTTAATTTAATTTGTTTTTATTTTTGGATAGCTTCATGGGTCAAATTTGGCCCTATTAAGAATTGAATCTCAAACAAGATAACAAAAGCTCTCTAATGATGCAAGTTACAGCATGATTGTTTTATATTTTTAAAAAACTAATCTCTTCTAATTTTCCATATATTTTCCCTGAATTCGTGATTATTCGTCGTCATGCGTAGACTAAATGCGTGATAAATTTAAGATCACGCACAAGTTTCTGCCAAATGCGTGTTACATCCAAAATCACTTTGAAATGCAGGATCATCCCGCACGATGCGAGACGGTTGGTAATGCCTTTTGTAAGCCAGGACACCGCAATAGTATTTTGTTACTTCTTCATCGTCCGAACCCCTTGAACCCCGACTGGATCGGCCACTGCCAGGCCTAGCACTTTACTGTAATACTAGGCTACTAATATATATAGGCCTAGGTGGTTCAACACATTTTGAAGTCATGATCGGGTCCATAATCCGCTGAACACGTTTACCATCTACCATTTACAAGCAGTTAGCCATGTGAAATGGGAAGGAGTCAACTTCCAAACGGAATAAACGGCTCGAACGACAAGCTTCAAAACGGCATTTCACAGACGTGTTTGGAGAGCTTTCATATAACAATAGCAAACGTGTTTAACCCGTTTCTGTCTGAGATAATTTGTAGATCGTGCCTAATCAAGGTATTCATTGATCGCGATTTATTAGAAAAATTAATACCAGGCCCTAGATCCTGAGATCAGACACGATTAGTTGACCGAGGTAAGCAGCTGAGGCCGAATATCTGAAAATGAAGGCCTAGGCATTGGAGAAGATTGATATCTGAATAGGACTAAACCAACCCCGATGCAACCCAACTATTTTTGTAGGCCTTTCTTAACTTAAATTAAATTAAATAGATGAAATCCTACTGTTGAGCTGTGTGCTTGTTTACCCTGTTGAAATATAGGGCATGCCGTCTTCCACAAGCCATATTCCACCGTAGGCCTAGGCAATTTTCTTTCTCTTTTTTTGGTTTTGGAAAAGGTTTTTGTTGTACTAATAATCATGTCGAAGACGCTTCTCGCACTGCACAAACTCGTAACTTGTGTGTTTGTGTGGAAAACGTGTTTGTAAACAGCGTGTACATGCCCTGTTCTGATTGGTTACTTGGAGGTTTGATTGACAGCCCGGAAAGGTCTATTAAGGTTAATATTTTGGATTACTATTCCCACATGCTTATGTTTTCTATTGTTTTATAAACACAAACTTGTTTATTCTAAAAATTCTGTTGATTGTACTTTTTCCTGAAACTGGATTATATCACCTTTTTTCTTAGGATAGACAGATATAAAAACTTATCGAGCAGGGAAATAAACTGAAAAAAATCAGATCAAGATGACCTAAAATTCTTCTGCATTCCAAAAGGTCTTTTAAATGCCCTGCTTCCCAAACCTTTCGGCTTTTTTTGCATATTTAATAAACTTAAATCCCAATTTAAGCCCTGTGGTTATCATTAAATCAACAAAAAATACCATCAGCTGGAGGGCTGAAAAGCACACCATCTTTTGGATGAGGCGTTTAAGCCATTGGTAGCCTCTTCGGAAAAGAGTACGGGACTGTCTCCTGGTGTACTGCCCAATTTAACACAAGAAGGACCCCACTGTAAATTGCCTCAGGACTTTCGAGTGAATTATCTTTAGTGTATATCACTCTTTAGTGTGATAGCACTCTTTATTGAAAGTTATCTCATCCGCTTTTTGCATGGGTTGGTAAATGCGCAAAGGCGCTCCTACTTGTGTTACACAACAAACATACATACGTCATTTGTAAGTTATTGTCTAGGTGTATATTCCTCAAACTACCAGCTGTTGAGTCTGTGGTTCTACAATGTATAACAAAGAAGTTATAAACGCTAGTGTAATATACACGTCTCTGGCACCCTCAGCAAACACCCTGTCGGCGAGTTTTTCCACATTCCAAAATTGAATACCTATATTTTGCACTTTGCAATTAATCTATAGATAATAGAAAACACTGTTTTTATGTTTGAGAGGTGCAAATGAACTCCCTTTGGGCTAAAAGGTTTGGTCAGGCAAATTCAAATAATATAAAATATTGTTCATAAATTGTGTTGTTCATATTTTTGTAAATTAAGTACTGAAATAATGATCAACTGCTATTATTTATGACAAGAAACTAGTAATCTTTGTTTATTTGGTCTCTAAAAACTACTTGTTTGAGCTTGCACAGTAGGACAGCCTATAGGCGTTTTGACCGTTATTTCATGCTTTTTCGTTTTTATTCCGTGTTTGCTTTCCGCAGCGCCACCTATCGTTTAAAAACGTAACCACGTTCTAGCGTCGCTAAGCAAAAATACAGCAGATTTATTTATGTTCTCATTTACAGATAAGGCCCACCCATTACTTCCTTATATGGTAAAAACGTTTCCAATTAAGTAAGTCTAGTTTCGGAGCCAATTCAGAGTTGTTCTGGAAAACCCACAATTAACACAAAGCATTCATCGATTAAAGTTGACACATGTGAAATAGTGAAAATCTGGTACGATTTGATTAGGCTTTTATTTAAAATATTCCCCAAAGTCGGATTTGTGTCCCCAGGAATCAATATTTTTTTGAAGTGTTGATTTATCATGTTTAATCTTAGTTTAGTCGGGTACGACCTGTCTCAAATCTGTTCAAAAATTGTTAATCATACTTATAGGCCATAAAATGCTAGGCAATATTTTGAGCATGGTGTGAGCATGCGGTAGTTGTAGCTGAGTGACACTGAGTGCAGCCGCGGGCCGCATGGTGGTGCGATCCATTGTTGTACTAGCCTAGGTGTAGGCGTCTGAAAGTGAAGGCAGACTGAGGCTTTGTTAGTTTAAGATAGACCATGTGTACTACTGACTGTATTTATTTCCATCTACTTTCTATATAATAATTATACTGAAATTACCAGCCTAGCTAGCTAGCCAGGATTCATGTTTATTTTAATTTTATAATATAGGCATAGACAGGCCTATGTGATGTCTATATAATAATATAGACACAATAATACTACAGTACTTTTATTTATTTTATTTATTAAAATTTGGCATGTCCATATACAAAAACAAAAACAAAAAAACAAAAACGTGTACAAAAAAAAACAACAGACAGGTTAGTGGAATACCAAGAGAGAAATGGGCTTCATAAAGCCTGGCACCAAAGTGAATTCTCTCTAAACCGCTAACCTGTAAAAAAAAACATTAAAAAAACAAGGTACAGCCTATAACACTAGCGTAGCATGTTTCACAAAATATTATTTCAGGCATTGTGACTGAGATACAATAGACCAGGCTATAACTGAGATAGGTGCCACTTGGAGAGGTAGAAATTCTCATATGGTTTTTCTAGACCAGTTTTTTATGGGGAATCAGAATATGTGAGGTAAAAGGGGTGTAACCTGAGGGCACTTTTTCAAAATGGCCGCCAAAATCCAATAAACTACATATATATGGGTAAAATAAGCACAAAAGAGGGTGGTTTGACCAACTTTTGAATATGTAATAATAGGAATAAAGTATAACTAGCTAAAGTTATTAATGTGAAGATTCCCGGAGGC
>NW_022704401.1:2755871-2771290 GCF_011630105.1 Anneissia japonica | reverse complement strand
TTGTGTAGTACACAAAAATAATGAAAAACAACCGGATATTTGTAAGAAAGCTGGATTTTTTTTAGGATTCTGGTGATATTTTCCATTACTCTAAACAGAACAGGACTAATATAAGGGGGCATTTTTACTTACATTTCCAAAAGTGAGTTAGCTTACCAGCCTAAAATATGTTATTTTGGGTTTAAAAAGTCAACAGCAGTTATTACATTCATGTTTTGTAAATTTATTTAGGGTATTGAAGCTGCTGTTAAGCTGTTCTTTAATTTTGGCCACCATTTTAAAAAGCGCCCTCAATTGCCTCTCGACATCTCCACAATAATAACTTTAGCTAATTATACTTTACTCCTATCATTACATATTCAAAAGTTGGTCAAACCTACCTCTTTTGTGTTTATTTTACCTATATATCTGTAGTTTATTGGATTTTAGCGGCCATTTTGAAAAAAGCGCCCTCACGCGAAAGTTCTCAGGTTACGCCCCTTTTACCTCACATATTCTGATTCCCCATAAAAAACTGGTCTAGAAAAACCATATGAGAATTTCTACCTCTCCAAGTGGCACCTATCTCAATTATAGCCTGGTCTACAATAACAAAATAAAGTTACTGTCGCAAGCACAATTTGATTCATGTTGTAATAATTTTAATTAATAACTTAAGGCTTTAGTGTTAGTCAAAAATACCAAAGCATACCGATCTCTATTATTATTGAATACATTATACTTTTGTAACCAATATTTTATTTATTTTTAGGCACATCAACTTCAGATTCTGTACAAATTTGATCGATTGCAGACAACGACGGTTGTGAACGTGCAATGTTAATAACTTTATATGATGCTTAAGGATTCAAACATTGCACTCTAATCTGCTCAAAATGCCTCAAATGCAGCAGAATAGCCTGCCTATGAAAAAACAAAAACTTACTAAAAAATAAAAAAAAAAACTTAAACTGCCGCAGTGTTGTTATTGATTTAAATTTTATAAATACTGACTTTGCTTTGTTTATAAAGAACAATTGTCTTCGTTATTATTATTACTATTATTACTTACAGAAGAATTTTCTTATTTTAGTCAGATTTTTTTAGTGCAGTCCCAACCAGAAAATGAAATGTTGTCTACCTCAGTACTCTTGTTTCCTGCACTGTATCAAAGTTTGTGTTTACAATATTGAAATGTAGGCCTACCATATTTATTGAAATATTTATATATATATTCCATATTTATATTCCATAATAATTTAGAAAAGATAGGCTAGTATATACATGTGAATGTGTACTATGTATTAAAAATAAAGTAATTATTTATTATTAAGTATTGTTATAAAAATGTTGTTTTATGTCCTAAAAATAGCATATATTGAGTGAAATTGTCAATGACAGGGTGAATCTGTAAAGTTCATGTACACATGGTCATCTAGCCAACAAGATACTGATTTCGGAAAGAATGGAGCCGTTTTTAAATAGGAAAATCGTCGCCGCATATTTACGGGTACGCTAACATGCTAGGCCCCAAATGTGTCCGCTGTCTAGGCCTCAGCCTCACATACGAATCAAATAGAGACAAACGGTAATATTGTCCATAAATTACTGGGTTAGGGAAGATTAAATACTTAATATTTATTTTAAGGGCATATATTTATTTCCTACAAATTAATTATTTGTGTAGCACACGGTCTTCGAAATGTTCTGTATAATACGATCTTCCCGAGTACGATCGCCGATGTTTACAAAATGGAGTACACCCTAGTCTTCGAGTTCAACGAAATGGAGGCACCCTTAGTTTCAAGAGTCGGATTTGCGTCCCCGGGGCTCGATTTTTTATCTTCATATTTTAAATTATAAATTATAAATTTCTACAGCAGGGATTTTAAATTCTTTACTGTTCAAAATTTTTTTTCTATTTTAAAATCGCGAATTACTAAAGCACAAACTCTTAAAAATTGTGTACCACGAATTGTCTATTAAATTACTCTTTATGGTTTCGGTCAAAATACACCAAAAATATTTATAAACTTATTTCACTATTATGTTTGTTTTGTTAAGTAAGTTATTTGATGAATTAACGTTTTTTCAAACACCATCAAATTCTGAAAATTTGAACTAATTTCGTAAAAAATAGGATGCCCTCTCCTTGGCGAAATTCGACACAATTTCTCAAGCGGCTTTCCTACTGTGCAAGTGACTCGATTTATAGAGCAGAACAAAAGCACATAATCTATTTTTCAAATGGTGATAGAGGGCAGTAGAATACTTTGCTAGAAAGGACCAAATCATGCAATCATCAATACAGTACAAAAGAATGGTAAGAAAAATTTGGGATGTCGACCGGTTCACAGTCCACACAGGAAAAAATACAAATACAAAATAAACAATTCTTCAAAAAGTTACAATACAGATATCAAGTTGTTGTTTTGAAGTTCAACAGAATTTTCAGCTGACCCTGGCCTGTGTGATTTTTACCTGCTGAATGCTGCTACAACATGAGAGAAAGATCCTCTCAGGCTGGATTATAAGAGCATTTCAAATAATGTTAACTAATTTGTAAAAATGTGATGAGTAATGCAGCATAATGAATCAGAACATCTAAATATAACCTGCAACCAACGTGTATTTTGTCAACAATACACTTTCTTTTTTTTTTTAAGAACCAGTAAAATTTTGCCCAGGCTCAGTGTTCTTATTTTTTTGCCGATTGCTCAAAATGTTCTTATTTTGTTCATACTTTTACACAATTTTCAAACATCGAAATTTATTATTTTACAGCGATATATTACTGCTGCAATAAAGAGGGTATTGTATAGTACAGTATTACATAGTCACACCTACCACATAAGGTACAGATATAATTTGTTGGTTTTTTTCTATTTAAAAAAAAAAAAAAAACCTCAGTTGAAATTTTGCCTCAGCCTCAATTTGTTCTTATTTTGTTCTTAATTTTTAAGCAATTTCAGTCTCAGTGTTCTTATAAAATGTGTTCTTATAAAAAAGAGTGTATGTGGAGTAATCAAATTCAGCACATACACCATTCTTTTTAAAAATTTTGTTAATATTTGTTAGTTTCATTAGGAATAACATTCTTGATGAAAATGTGCCATATAACGTCATCCCTGAATCCTCTTATATTGGTGTTATTAGCAGGTCAGACAAGATAATAAAATTCAATTAGTGTTACAGATGTTAGGTAATGTACTATATGTCATTAACTATTAGAAACCAATAAATAAATTTAAACAATAATCACATTTTAAATTCCATGATTTGAAAAAGAATACTATCTTACCCTTACTAAAATTTCTCTTCAAGATTGACACGATCTTGATGATACTATACAAGTGCAAATATTTTGGGCCTACATATTACAGCCAATATAGCCTGCAAGGAGGGCCATCACATCGACAGAGGGGAAATTAAGTTCAGACTGTCTTAAACAATTGCTAGCAATGAATATTAATTGGAGTGTCCTCTAAACTACACCAAGTGTCCTCAGGGTTCTACTTTCATAAGCATTATGGGATGTAGTTAATCAATACCATATGATAGCAAAGATATTTTTTTTTAATGAATTATTTCTTTAAACATGAATTCAAAGCAGAATTATCAAATACACATATTTTGTAAAAGATGTTAATAAATTTTAGAGAAAACCAAATGTTTCAGTTTTTCCACATACAAAAATTGATTACCTATACTTTGAAAACAAATTGTACTTGCACTTTGCAATTAACTTATAGATATGAGAAACACTGCTTTTATGTTTGAGAGGTGCAAATGAACTCCCTTTGGGCTAAAAGGTTTGGTTGGGCAAATTCAAATAATATAAAATATTGTTCATAAATAGTGTTGTTCATATTTTTGTAAATTAAATACTAAAATAATGATCAATTCCTATTATTTATGACTCGACAATAAGCAAGACACCTAGCCTAGCAAATAGAAATACATAGTATTTACTACATCCATTGAGTTATAACAAATCACAATTAATTAAATACAAATTTTATAAAGACAAATATATGGTGTACAACTATCGCTAAACATGGAATATAGTTAGTTGCTTAACATTGTACTACAATTATTATTATAATTATAAACACATACTTCCCAATTGATGGGTCACAGCCAAAAAATGGGTCACCAAATTCTGAATGTGTATGACTGTAATATTTTTCTATTACCTTTTACCACAACCCAAATGTGTACATGTGTATTTTGGTTCAAGATTCAGGAATAATAACCACAGGGTTAAAAATAATAAAATATATAATTCAAAGATTGAAAATATTTTCTGCCAAGAATTCGATCATATGTTTGTCTCAAATATGAAAAGCTGTCTCAGCTAGCCCCACCAATAATTTTTTTTAAATAAAAAAAATGGACAAAAAATAAGAAAGTTAAAAAAAAAAAAATTCAAAATTTGAGTGTTATTTCTGGCCATTTAGAGGTGCTATGAAATTTCTTATCTTGGCCTCAACCAATGCCGTAGCCAGGATTTTCAAAACAGTGTGGGACAATGTCATGGTGGACCCACTTTATGCATAAATTCAAATAATGTGGACCCATTTTCTTAAGTTAACCCATTTTACGCAAAAATATGAAAAATATGGACCCATTTTCCTTCTTTTAACCCATTTTAGGCTAAATATGAGAAATTTAGACCCCTTTTTTAAAAAAATGGACTCATTTTATGCATAAAATTGCATAATTTAGACCCATCTTAAAAATTGTGGACCCATTATTTGTGGACCCATTAGAAAAATTGAGTGGGACTGTCCCAACTGTCCCAATAGCTGGTACGGCATTGGCCGCAACAATGTTGGACTGAGGTGGAAGCACCCTCTATTTGTGAAAATCCCTCCTTGGTCCCCCTGTTACGAATTCCTGGAGCTGCCACTTTTTTCCCACTGTGGCTAAAAAAAAGGATGATTGTAGTAAATGTAAATCGTTGTAATACCAACGTCAAGTAGTCATTTTTAAAACATATAGGATCAAATTGTAGCTCTTGTGCTCTTACAATGGTAGTTTCCTTATATGCCATGATATGTATGATGGCGCCATATAATTATCATTCACAAATCTGTATGTTAATATTTAAGTTTGTCGATCTCTGTTGGACCTGCATCCACTTTAGCTGAGTGTAAAGCTCTTGTACATGACATTCTCTCATCCTACAACCTACCAACAGTAGTCTCACTGCATGTGCCTAATCCCATTGGATGTCAATGTACATGATGAACTTGAGCTTGATCTCACTAGAGTTCATACTGCTTGAAGCCAATCCTACTGATGTCATGCTATAGGCCTATGCCAAAGTTTAATCCAAAATCTCATTAAATAAATAAATAAATATATTATTATTAATATTATTCAATATTATTTATCTCTTAAATAATATTGAAGTTTGCCTAGAATTTTGATTGGATTTTTACATGTTTTTCTTTTCTCGCAAGGTTTAACATGACATAATGAATTTTACATTAAAAGACATGATTTTAAAGCATGATTCCTAAAAATCGTTGGGGGAGGGAAGGGGAGGGACACACTCTCCCTTTAAAATACAATAATCCTGTCACTAAACATAATATATCTTGCGTAATGTAATATTTAATTGTAGCACTCATTTTGGTTGCGCTATTGTCAGCTTGCTGTATTCCGGACACCTTCCATCTCTGTTGATTTAAATATAGCTTTTAATTAACAATCTTGTCTCCTACAGCATTTTGTTTTTCATGACTTTAATGATGGTGATGATAATGATAGGCCTAAAAAAATTCAACATCTTACCATGGTTACTGAGAATTCACAATGTGCAACGCAACAGAGACCAAACCACCATTACTTTATTCCAACAGAAAAACTAATAACGACTCATTAATTTCAAAGTTTTGTGCAATTCCGAGAAATAAGAAAGCCTCATTTTATATGCAATATTTTTGCAGTACTTGATTAAACAAATACAGTAAAACCATAGGCCTACTACTGCCGTACAGCTGTGTTCATATGGCAACTGCTACAGCAGCATAGCCTGAAGGAGGATAGAGTAGGTTGCTATATTTGTCCAAAACACAGGAAATCATAAAGCTGAAATATAGACAACCTTTCGCAAGTTATCGACTAACGTTGACATTTATAAGATGGATGACAGAAGAAAATGACAGGGGAATGACCTGATAAATTATGTCAGGTCAGAATTATGTGCTGTATTCATTGGATATATATAATTGTATAATGTAATAGTAAATCATTTCTTTGCACATATTCTTCCTGTAATAGGAATGGATGATTTTATTTCAAATTGAATATGGTAAAAATTGTTTATATTTTTGTATTTTAATCAAATTAGAATGTAATTTAAATCAAAATATCTATCTGTGGGAAAATATTTTTGAATGATGCTCATTAGTTTTGCTATACTATACTTCAAATTAACAAAAAATATTTACAATTGTTTTATAAAAAAACATATATGTTTCATATTTAAAAATGGATAGCAAGGCAAATAAGAAAAATAATTGTTCATAAATTTTGGGTTTTTTCCTAATTCACTTTATCTATACTGTATAAATGAAAAGGAAAATAGTGGAAAACAATATAAATGCAGTGGAAAAAACATAGCTGGATCTCAGAAAATAGATAAGCAAAAGCCAACAATCCCCAACTAGTGTATGGAATATGACTAAACCAATTATTAATAATATATGTTAAATGTCACAATTAGTTTCAATAAAAGAAAACAATAATTCATGAACTAAAAGAAGATGGGTTGCATGTTTCATGTTACCCAAGTAACCATTTTGTCTTTGTAAGACCCCTATTAATTGTGATGATGAATGATGAGTAGGCCTATTGCCGAAAACTTGCATTGAGAAGAAGGTAAAACGGTTTGTCCAATGCATTTTTTAACTTTAATTTGAAGGCTAACACTAAATTCATACCAAATACAGTGACCTGAACCGTGTTGCTCGTTGGCATTTTGATGTTTAAGTATATTTTAATGTTTAACGCCAGCGGTAACAGATTTTCCATGTACTGTATCATCAAATTGTATCTTGTATGCTTTTTGTAGGTCTATGTTTAAAACTGAATACCAAATGCAGCTTATCCAAACCATATTTGGTACTACTGTACTGTATTACAATTTGATTTTAATTCTTTTACAATTTGTTATGAATTTTGAATAGAATATTCTTAGTGCTTAAAGCAGTTATCAAGCAAAACTCAAATTAAACGTTTTTGAAACATGGTGATTTAATTATAGGGATGCCACACAGCATGAACCTGAAAGTCCAGATTTAGTACTGCTGTCGTCTTTACATGTAAGTGGTCTAACACTGCAAAAACAACCGAGTGCTAATGGCTAGCGAATGTGTAAGTACATCAACATTAAGATGTGGTCGCGAACAGCTACTAGTCCAGTAAAAATGATGATAAAGTCATTATTTTCCTTTAAAGTGATTTAAAATATGAACTGATATTCACTTTGTGTGATCTACAGTATGATGATTATTTCGTTAAGTTTTTCAGACGGGTTGGTTTCAAATCCTAGACGTTTATTGAGTACCTCAGTTTTACATTACGTCCGTAGGCTTGAAATAAGCGAAATTTAATATACACTATCATTAAATTAAACCTTTACATTATTTTCCTTACCTTGAAATTGTGTTTCTTTTGCTGATATACCATACACGGATCTTGGTGCTTTAGAATACGTTTGAATTTAATTTCTTCAGATTGCACATCCTTTGAGGTTTTTATGCCAATAGTTCTCCTTGGTTGCTTAATCAAAACCGTACCAAACTCTTGCTGCCATTCTTCAATGATTTTTTTCTTTATTTTATCCTCAACGGTCTTTGGAAACACAAAAACATCCATATCCTCAATTGCAAATGATCTTTTAAACAGCTCATTAATATTACATTTTTTTTGTTGTTCATTTGATGTGATTTCCCTTTTTCTTGAAGGATCCGATTCTGCTTCTTTTTTGATAACACATTGTGGATAATTCCTGGAGTCTCGTACAGTACTAGAATCCTCTTTTGGCCTACTTGTGTTTGAAGATGAAGTTTTATCTTTTGGATTTGAATTTTCAGAACTTGACCTGCAATTCTCAAAATGTATTACCTTATTTGGTAGTGAAAAATCTTCAGCAGTTAATATTTCATCAGGCAGACTGGTGACTGACATCAATCCATTGGCTGATAGCGTTTCTTGTGCAGAATCTTCAATGAAGTGTTTATCAGAGATCTGTTGCTGATTTGAGGTCTTTCTATATAGCATCATATTGCGCATTGCTGGTGGGTTGTCTGTGCTTAAAAATGAATTGTTCAGTAAAGATAAAGACCTACTATGAACACTGGTTCCTTTAAATATAGGAACATATCTCCTATGCAAAGGAATTGTTAAGTGCTTCAAAAGTGGTTTTGACTTTTTTAGTGTTGACATACATCTAGTCGAAGATCTCCTTGATAATGGCATCACAATCCCTTGAAAAGTTGTCAAGCTCCTAAACGATGGTGTTGCAATAGCTGATGAAAGTTGGGAGTTGATATTAGATGGTTGTGTCGAACAGTGTGTGGATGGCACCACATTAATTGGGGAAGGTGACAGTAACATAGATGATGGTGGTAATGAACATGAGGAAGGTTTGAAGGAGACCTTGCCTGGTGGTGTGAAACTGTGTGAGGATGGCACCACATTCATTGGGGAAGGTGAAAAGCTAGATGATGGCGTTATATTATGTGATGGAAGTCTGGAATGGATCTTGGATGGTGGTGGCACATTCACTGAGGAAAGTGGCAAGTTCCTACATGATGGTGTTACACTATGTAGTGAAGGTCTGGAATGGATCTTAGATGGTGGTGTTGAACTGTGTGAGGATGGTACCACATTTATTGAGGGAGCTGACAAGCTCATGCATGATGGTGTTACATTATGTGATGCAGGTTTGGAGTGGATCTTGGATGGTGGTGTCAAAATGCGTGTGTGTGGTACTGGCACATTCACTGAGGAGGGTGACAAGTTCCTAGATAATGGTGTTACATTATGTGATGAAGGTCTGGAATGGATATTGTATGATGGTGTCGTACTGTGCGAGGATGGCACAACATTTACTGAGGAAGGTGGCAAGCTCATAGATGATGGTGTTACATTATGTGATGAAGGTCTGGAGTGGATCTTGGATGGTGGCGTCAAAATGCGTGTGTGTGGTGGCACATTCACTGAAGAGGGCGACAAGTTCCTAGATAATGGTGTTACATTATATGATGAAGGTCTGGAACGAATCTTGTATGATGGTGTTGTACTGTGCGAAAATGGCACAACATTTACTGAGGAAGGTGGCAAGCTCATAGATGATGGTGTTTCATGATGTGATGAAGGCCTGGAATGGATTTTTGATGGTGGCGCCAAACTGTGTGTGTGTGGTTGCACATTCACCAAGGAAGGTGACAAGTTCCAAGATGATGGTGTTATATTACGGGATGAAGGCTTGGAGTGAATCTTGGATGGTGTTGTCAAATTGTGTGAGGATCGTACCACATTTACTAAGGAAGGTGTCAAGCTCAGACATGATGGTGTTACATTATGTGATGAAAGCTTAGAGTGGATCTTGGATGGTGCTTTCAAACCGTGTGCACATGGTACCATATTCTTCGATGAAGTTGACATGCTTCTATGTGATGAAGATGTTGAGATCTTTGATGGTAGTATCATATTATTTGAGGATGAAGGCATTTCATTTCTAAAATCTTGGGTTTTAGATGGAGAAACAAAATGGGTTGACGATCTTGGATGTCTTGAAACAGTATCTTTAGAAGATGATACACCATCCTTGGTATAGGTGATCTGTCGCAAACGGAAATTTTTAGATGACTTATAAACTAACAATTCATTTGATTGTGTTTGGTTGTACTTTCCAGTAGGAGTGTTTGCTGCATTATGATTTCTATGTTTCTGGACTGGAATTCGTTTAGTTAGATTGATATTACCACCTTTCAACTCAGAATTCACACTCTTCCTTACCTTTGGGGATGACTTTGGAGCCCTATGTACACCATCATGTGTAGCTGTATACCCAACTGCTGCATGTTTCTCTTTAATTCCTGATCTTCTTTGTTTAACAGACATTTTTTCGTCTGATATGGTGTATCTCTCATCACCCTTGGATCTTCCCCATATTTTTGAAAGAAGTGACATTTATAGGTCTATGGTCTATCACAAATCCACCAATACTTTTTACGCTACACCGTTAAAACAGCCTTGCTGGTGCCCATCCCATAACAATAATCAGAATTGCAATGATTAGCATTCAGTCAACCATATTCAAACAGTAAAGTTAATACACAGTGCAGTAAATCTTCGATGTCTGCTCAAAATGACATTGCTTCAATTCAACTATAATAGGCCTACACTGTACTGACTGCTCCATGCTAATTTCAAATTTTTGATACAAGGCACTCATAGAAGTATAAAACAGAGATTTAATATGAATCAATAAAAACTTGCATTTTCTGCATCATAAATCCAACAGAATTAATTTTGACTCAATTTCGTTTGATACTTGTATCCCTTATGTTAAACAGCGCCAACAAAAATGATGTATTACTTCCCAAGCAAAAAGCTCTGAATGCAGTGTATTAAACAGAATAAATAATAAAACCACAGCGTCCATGTGTTGAATGAGATTTTCATATTAAAAGCTCAGGGATATTATGTTTACTTAATTGTATTTACTGGTACTGATCATTAAACTTCTCATAAAAAAGATGTAAATAGAACACCTTCATCCCAAGAGACAGTTTATCAGTTTGCTTGGAAATACTAAACCTGGTATTTTGTTGGTGCCCAATCGACCATGAGGTACTATTCTGTGAGAAACAACACAATGGATGTTGCTAACAGCACTGTTCCTGAATGGTAAAGAAAAATCAATCAAAGATAGTCAGAGATTTATGAACTTGTGTCAGTTTAATCTCAGATAAGAAAGTATAATACATACTCCAAGTATTGAAATACATGCCATCGTGTTGGGATTCAATATTTCGACATTAATTATGTCATCATTAATATTGAATTCCAACACGATGGCGTGTATTTCAATACTTGGAGTGTCAGTTTATTACTGCCTGATTACAAGGCTATTCATACCAATTAACAATGCTAACGAAGATAGATTCTAAGCAGATAACCCTCTATGCATCACAAATAGAGCGGTTACTGATCATTTACTCATAACTATGGCAACTACTAAACAACATGTAATTAACAACTTGGTATGAAATCGTAGTTACTCATTCTTCACGATTATATATTCTGTTATATAAGACACAATACAGACTGCAACTTGAGCATAGCCTTGCTCAGGATTATGATTTAAAATGCATTAAAGATCGCCTCTGTTTTCAGAATGATATTATGCCATATTTTACATCTTAATCCTTCTAACTGTAATGAATGAAACCAATAGTCATTTAATACAATAAATCATGTTGCACAGAAGGATTATGATGAATAAAAAGTGTAGGCATGTTAGTCTGCCATAGAACAATATAAAAGAAATGACAGCAGCACTTTTAAAACTAACTTATATAGAATTTATTACTGTATCTAGCTTTCGCCCACACAGTGGACTTGGTGTACGGTAAGAATGGCCCCGGGAAAAATGTGAAATAATTATCAACTTTCAGTTTGGACAAACCAAGTATAGTACAGTGTATACGGACAGATTGAATGTTCCATTTCACAATCATCTTCCAAAAGAAACTACAAAGAAAGGAATAGTCTTAACAACAGTTACTTTAAAGACTGAAATAGAAAGATAGAAGTATAATCCACATAGTGTACCCTGATTCAAGAATCAAATTACATTTGATCAAACACTATTGTAATAGCTCCCAGAATGATTTTGAGTGCATATTTTAATTTAAGTAAACCAACACAGAGTTAGATCTAACTACCTGTATATCAACACAGAAGATAATTCTTTCAAGTGAAAGAGTTGAGGTCAAATAATTATGAGGCGCAAAGTGTAAATTTATTATTTAACACAATTATTTATATATAATTCATTATTTAACATCTAATTGAATAGATTACCCATAACACATCACTATATATAAATAATGAAAAGTAACTTACAATTATTTATATATAATAAGTTCACTGATTCCATTATATATAATGAAAGGGTAAAAAATCATTATATATAAATAATGAAAAGTAACTTACAATTATTTATATATAATTCATTATTTAACATATAATTGAATAGATCACCCATTATTTATATATAATGCTTTTACGTCTAAAAGATTATATGTAAATAATTGCGTTAATGTTTTCATTATTTATATATAATTAGTTTACTGATTTCATTATATATAAATAATGAAAGGGTAACCAAACATTATTTATATATAATAAGATTACTGTTTCATTATATATAAATAAGGAAAAGGTAACACATCACTATATATAAATAATGAAAAGTAACTTACAATTATTTATATATAATAAGTTCACTGATTCCATTATATATAATGAAAAGGTAAAAAATCATTATATATAAATAATGAAAAGTAACTTACAATTATTTATATATAAATTCACTAATTTTATTATATATGAATAATGAATTGACTTCAAACTCATTATATATAAATAACTGCTTTTACATTTCATTATATATAAATAGCTGTCGCAAAATCATTATATGTTTATAATGCTTGGACTTCAAACTCATTATAAGAACATAATGCATACGTGTTATCGTGCCAAGGTCATTATATCTAAATAATGGTTTCTTACTGCCATTAATATATATAAATAACCCTTGAGGTTGAGTGACATTATATATAAATGACATCGTAGGAAGTCATGGTTTGATCATTTGTTATGCAAATTACGAACACGACAGACTCAAATCGAGATTCCTGATGGCCGCGGCGTTCACTTTGGGGTTCTCTTAATTGATTTGAGATTTGCAGTACAGCATATTCAATAATCTGCTTTATCCCTCGCTGTGCCATTTTCGATTGGTGATGGTCTGCGACCTTAGACCACACAAAATAGGCCCTAATTGTAACTTACAGAGCACTGGTGAATATTTATTAAGCCTACTTCGTAATTTGTTTAACAAATTATTTATAAACCATGGCTTCTACGATGTCATTATTTATATATAATGGCACTCGACCTCAACGGTTATTTATATATAATTGGCAGTAAGAAACTATAATTAGATATAATGACCTTGGCACGATAAGACGTGTGCATTATAATGAATTTGAAGTCCAAGCATTATATACATATATAATGGTTTTGCGACAGCTATTATTTATATATAATGAAATGTAAAAGCAGTTATTTATATATAATGAGTTTGAAGTCAATTCATTATTTATATATAATGAAATCAGTGAACTTATTATATATAAATAATTGTAAGTTACTTTTCATTATTTCTATATAATGTGTTACCCTTTCCTTATTTATATATAATGAAATCAGTACACTAATTATATATAAATAATGAAAACGTTCACGCAATTATTTACATATAATCTTTTAGACGTAAATGTATTATATATAAATAATGGGTGATCCATTCAATTATATGTTAAATAATGAATTATATATAAATAATTGTGTTAAATAATAAATTTACACTTGGCGCCTCATAAATAATAAGCATTGGTATTGCTTATTTTTGAAAGAATTGCTTAAAAAGGAGGTTTGACACGGGCCTGAAAAATACATTGTATTCCATTAAAAATTATAATGCAAGCCTGCAATTTTATTCCTGTTTTTCACTCCATCTCATGATTGTTTTCATCTTTTATAGGCATACGTCATGCTGGTGTTACTAACAGTGTAACCAGGACAACTATGTTATTACTTGGTATGTATTCAGAAACAATATCCTTCTTTCCATAGGAAACACAGTGTGGTAGCAGTGGGTATAGTATTATCAGGGGCGGATCCGGAGATGTCCTAAGTGAGGCCGATAGAGACAACACTACTGTATAGATGTCTGGGAGGGTTTTTCCTCCGTGAAATTTTTGTTTTCTAGATGCCCGAAAATTACATCTGAGGCATTCTGGGGGCGATCAATTATTTCTTTTTCCTTCCTTTTTTTTTTTTTTTGACTTTTCAAAAGGGGGCAGGGGGAGGCTAAACTGGACCTCCCCTCTAAATCAGCCCCTGATTATAAATGCTTGAAAATGCTGAATAACAAAATATATAAAGTCAAATACTGCTGAAATCACACAGTAATTGAATGACATTGAATGAGCAACATTAAATGTATAATTATACTGCATGTACTGATGTCAAAACAATATAGTGTCAAATAATTGAAGGTATTCCATTTCCCAGTGTTTTCTTAAATAATATTCTTAAAACTAGTGCAGTCACTCCATAAAATGCCTACCTCCACCCTGTGCCCGAATACCGAACAATAAGCTGTATGGGTGATTCTATTTTATTTTATTTTATTAGACTTATATTTATGATCGAGGGTAAGTTCCATTGGTGGATCTGATACCCCCCCCCCCAGCTATACAGTACTTCAGTATCAGTACTTGTAGCTGGATATCAGTTGATGAATATGTACCAATTTGTCACTGACAAACAACTGTCTAGCATACAATCCTTGAACAAGCTCAATCGTTTGAAGAGGGTGGTATTTTGTTTTCTTACAATCACAATAATCAAAATATATGCACCAATTTGTAATAAGGTTCCCATGATAAAGAAATTTTTAAAAACTAATGAACTAATTGAATGAAATCAACTAAATTTAAGTCTTAATTCTTAGATAAGCTCTCAAATTCAAAAAAGTGCAATAAACAAGGAGACCAACAGTCAGCTTAGAATACAAGTTTTTTTAATTCAACACTGATTCTAACAGACTTTTATATCTAATATTATTATAAAGTTACAGCAACATAACAAATCGTAACTAGGCCAACTCTATTGATCCATAAAAAAAAACAATGGTTATCATGTTTATTGCTTGTTTTTCAAAACCATATTTATTGAGTATGACCCTTCCAGTGTATCCCTGGAGGTCCAATGATATTCAGGGGCCTCTTAAATAAATGAAATAATGTGATGCTTTATCAGTGAAGTCTCATTAACCCTCTAGATACTGTCTTCGACTGTAGTCGAAATTGACCTCAAACCGAGAATTCCCATTTTCGACTGCAATCGAAATTTCGTGACTAAAAAATAGGTGGTTTTCAAATCACTCTTCTGTTTTTATTTTAGCTCCAATACGTCAGAAATTTTGAACACGCATGCGTGAAGCTTTTGTTTTTCGAAATCTGTGAAGAACTCACATGCGCTTATATAAAAATTTTTAGAAATATCAATTTGAAATCGTTATTAATTTCAAAAATTTTTCGAAATGGCCGCACAAGATG
>NW_022704401.1:2753017-2755755 GCF_011630105.1 Anneissia japonica | reverse complement strand
AAATTATACATCAAATGAAAGCTTATTCTATAAGCTTTCTTTGTTTTTAGAAACATTTTTCTGTATAATTTACAGAAAGTTCCCAAAAATCCACCAGAACGACGTATACTCAAAAATAGCAAAAAACCTTGTTACACTGCAAAACAATCCGGTATTCAAGGGTTTGCACTACAAAAGAATACGGTATCCAGAGGGTTAAAAGGCTTTGGAAGTAGAGATGTGTTTAAGTCATAAGAAAAAATCCTGTGCTTACAACCCAGGGATTGGCATGCTAGCATCTATCTCTGCTACATCAATAATATATAAGTTGTAAATCTAAACCTCGAGAAACATCATTAACTATGTTTTAATGTATTAAACAAATAAGAAAACTTGCAATTAATTAAATAAGATCACACTTTCAGTTAAATCACTTTACTCGACTACTACTACAGTACTACTACTTTGTGTGCAAATCGCTTTTTGAGTAATTCGTAATTGTCAACACAAAGTATGCTTTGCTAAATATAGTTTTGAAAACCTTTTCAAATATCTTTTAGTCTAGTTCCTCAAAGACATCCCAGTAAATTTTTTAATTATAACTTATTTCTTAAGATTAGACTTTCATAAGTACAATACAAAATGTCATTGTCGCCTTATAATTTTCAATTTAGAACACCATATACCTTAGTTTTTCTTATATTCTCATAAAGTAACTACGGGAATATTTGAGAAGGTGGTTCATTTTTGAAGAAATACTGATTATATCTTATCTTATATTCCAATATGTTTATAATTTTACCACGCATAGCTGATTATCCTAGTACAGTGTACAACTATGTGTCTTTGGCCCTGCGCCTATAAACGCTCTATGCAGCCTGACACACCTGTCTGGTGGATATTACACAAAGTAAGTAAACTGAAATGGACATGGTTTCAGGTGACATGCCTTCTCCCCATGAATTGCCAGAAGACATGAATCGTGATTTCATTTTTGATTTGTGTTTATCTGGATGATCATAATGTTCTTACTCATTGTAGACTGCTCGTAAGAAAATCTTAAATGCAAATTTTAGACTATAGAATGAATGCCATTAAGCATTCATTCTTTGTGTTGACAATGACGTAACTCAAAAAGCGATTTGCACACAAAGTTCACAATTATCAACATTTTCACAAGTGTACAAACAGTAACCCCTCCCTCCGCTCTGTAAGTATACATAAAAAATGTTGATTTTGCAAAATCATTCTCCATTTCTTTGTGAAGTCAACTAAAACAATGTACTTGGTTGCTTAAAAATGAATAAATATCCATGGTTACATTATAATTTTACCATTATTTTACATATTGCATGATATTTTGAATCAACATATTTATGCATGTGAAAGTGTACAAGTTTGTCTACCCCTCCCCACTAGTACACTTGCAAAAATGTTGAACGATCCTTAATTCTTTTTTATATTTTCTTCCCATGCATAATTTAGACATAAACACACATTTAAATGATCTAATGTAAGTACAGACAATTTTTACTTTTGTTGCAAAAAACAGTAAAATTAAAAACTAGATTATAATTTATTATAAAAAGTTGCCTGGGAGCCGTGGTGGCACCGGGGGGAGGGGGGAAGCGTAGTCCCACCGTCGGGCAAAGGATAGATTTTAACGGGAATGAACAAATGTCAAATATTATACCACAGGTTTATGTTTGTTTAGTTTGTTAAAATTGTTTGTTAGTTAAAATTGGCCAAAAAGTTTTGAATGAAATTTGACACAGCCTAAATAGTTTGTCAGTTTTTTTTGTTAGTTTGTCTCACTATCTGCAAGATGGTTTTGTGTGAATTATTTACTGTGAAGTGGACACTCATTGACAGGTCTGGCAGATGAGGGTGTCAGAGGGTCCTGACCCTTCCCCCCTTGGGAAATAAAAATAAAAAAATTTTAGACCTACGTTTTCGGGACCAGTGAGCGGAGTTACTTTTGTTACAATAGGAAAATTAGCAGTCGGAAAACCTCATTTCCAGCCATCTAGAAATCAAAGTTTTCCCGGGGAGGACCGCGACACCCCCTTTCTTTCTGGAGTTCATCGAGTCATGGAAAAAAACAATACGCATGCAACTAAATTTTTTTTTATGTCTACACACATAATAGGCCTATTTACTGTAAGAAGAATGACAAAAATTTACCTGACCATTTTCAAGAAGGGAACCTTGAATTTTGAAGAACTTAAAAGTCATTAAAAAGCACTTTAGAAGTTGGGAAAGCTCATTTCCCGCCACCTATGAATCAAAATTGTCCCAGAGAACCTGGATCCCCTTTCTCCTTGGGGTTATTCAGTCTATGGAATATTTTCAAGAGGAGGAAAACCTTAGTTCAATTAGATTGAACCCTAGCCAGCGAAGAGGGCGTATCCCCATACTTCGGTTTGGGTGCTGGCATGGTATTCAAATTTCACTTCTTTTTATTTTGTGGTTTTGGTTTTCGTTCCATCTTTACACTTGCCTGATAGCGCTTAGAGACTTTTTGTATTTTGCGCTCTATAAATTAATAACCATTAACCATTAACAATTAACATAAAAGTCATTAAAAGACACCATAGAAGTTGGGAAAGCTCATTTCGAACCATCTAAGAATCAAAATTTTCCACGGCTCCAATTTTTTTTGGGACTCATCAATTCATGGAAAAAGAATACATATGCAACTACTATTTTTTATGTATGTATACACACATAATAGGCCTATTTACTGTAATAAGAATGAG
>NW_022704401.1:2729429-2752837 GCF_011630105.1 Anneissia japonica | reverse complement strand
CTGCCACACCCCTCCCCCACCCTTCACACTTTAAATTGTTTTCAAATTGGTACATAAAAGAATTCAAGTTTTGTAAGAATGATTTATGGAAGAATTGTTTGATAAACTCTAGAGGGAGTTGTGGCTATAAATAAATACATCTACAACATTCACTAGTGTGAATACAAAATGTCACTTATCAGCTATGCCACACAGATGACAATGCAAACTTATTTCATGTTCAAGAGCACAGATTGATCTACTACCCTTAATAAACTTCACATCAGTGATGGATTACTATAAATAAACTCTTTCTAAAGTAGAAGCAAACAGATTGATAAAATAATTGAAATTTTAAGGCATTCGCCAATAAAATTTTTTGACTATGAATTTTCTCAATTACTCATCTTTTTTCAAGCACCCAAAACCTTAAACTAACATTCCTAACACCTAATAAAAGCATCATTTGCTACTTACCATTAAAACTTGCTCAACACTCTACAACATCACAAAACTTTTAAATGTATGAAAATCGAGTCAGAATCTTTGGTCAAAACTTCAAAATGATCTCATAGTCCAGTAGTCTTCTTCTATATTTTTAAACTCTTCAACATATCTGCACTAACGGTATGGAAAAACCTAGTTTGCCAAAATATTCCAAATCTGTCAATGAACTCAAATACTATTCATCCACAGAATATAATATTCTTAACACAATTGCTGCCATGTGATAATAGGGAACTTTCGGTTGCACGACGACGGTAGGACGTAGAACGTAATGACGTCAGTAAGTCATCTGCGCATGCGAGAACGTTAAGGTTGCCTCGTCAAGTACACTGTAGATTCTGGAATGCAATTTGGCCAAACCTACGTATGCAGAGAACGTAGGACGCCAGGTAGGACAGTCACGCATGAGTGATTCCGTTCTAGCGTCGCGTCGTCGCACAAATCAAAAGCTCCCTAATAAGACACAGATGCTCGTCTGTTGTCACAAAGTTTAAAGGGCACCACCAATGTGACATAAACAAGATGCAAAGAACAACCCAAAAAAATTGATGAATTTAGATCAAAGGTGAAAAAAGGCATACTTATTAGTTCCATTACTGTTCGTGCAATTACCTTATTTTCTATATAATTTATTAAGCAATATTTGCATAGCACTTTTACAATTAAAAAAAAAACACACACACACATGGCTGACAACTTGTGTCAGCCATGTAAAAAAATTAAATATACAAAAATTTGACTGGATCATATTCACCACCAAATCCCACACAACCCACAATAGCTTAAAACAACATGGATAATATTCTTATACTTAAAAGGTTTACAAATTCAGAAAAACCATATAAACCCATTATTAATATGTTACGATTGTATTCAAGTTGATAACAATACTTCAACTATTCGTAGTTGAATACTTCAACTACAAAGTTTTCTCCAGTTGCTGCAATCTTGGGCCACTGAGATGATTTGGTGTGGCTGCAGCATTCCCTCAAGATCACCCAAAAGGTGCTGGATATATTTTAAAAACAGAATGCACTGGCGACCAGGTTTCCTCTTTCCATACAGTGGTACATACAAGGCATATTCTTTCACAGACTCATTATCTGGAAGGCAAAGTATATGGCCCAGATATTTGAGCTGGTGTGTTCTTACTTGTACAATAAGAGGACTTGTATCAGTCAGGATGTTATGGTTGAATTTAGAAATCTTGTCTATTCACTTGATGTTTAGAATCATAAGCAATTTTGCTTTCCATATCCTTGGAGATAATCCAAGACTCACAGCCATGTAAGAGGACCGTGATGCAAGTTGTCTTAAACAGCTTTACTTTGGTGGGGATAGGCAAGGATGTACTTCTCCAGAGATGTTCAAGTTTCCAAAATGCAGACCAAGACAGAGAGCTTTGCGACGTTTCAAATCTGCGGCACTGGATGCCATACTAGACCCAGATATTTGAAGTCAGATACATGGATGGTATTGCCATATGCTTCAAGTGCTAGCTGTGGGTTGCAATTAATAGCGGTCATGTTCTCTGTTTTCGGAGCACTAATAACTACACCTAACCATGCTGCAGCTGCTGCAGTTTTGGAGATCTGCGACTGGGCCCGTGCCATTGAGGACTTTAGGAGTGCGATGTCATCGGCAAAGTCCAGGTCATTCAACATTTTAGCTGGGTATCGCCTTGATCTGGGTGGATGGGTCATGATACCAGATTCGGCTCTACATGTTTTCAACAAGAGGTAATCCACTATTCCCTAATATTATAAACAGAAAAGGGGCTAAGACATCAAACTGCAGGACACCCATTGTTACTGGGAATGGGTCTGAGATGTTCCCATCAATCATGACAGTACTACTTGAATTGTTGTAGAGTACTTGGATGGCCTTAACCAAGGTTTCAGGGATGCCATAATGACGCAGTACTGCAAACATAACTGTCCTGTTGATGGAGTCAAAGGCTTTCTTGAAGTCCACGAAAGTGACTATCAGAGGCAGTTGGTATTCCTTAAAACCTTCCATGATCCTTCTCAAGATGCGAGTTTGCTGTACACAGCTACGACCAGATCTGAAACCGACCTGGTTGCTCCTTAGCACAGGATCAATATGTGGTCTAAGACGGTGGATCAGGATTTTATTGTAGATTTTTGCTGCAATAGACATTAGTGAGATGCCCCGGTAATATGTCATAAGGGAGAGGTCACCTTTCTTAGGTAGAGGAATTATGACATTAGTGACCCATTGTTGTGGAGGTGACAGTGTAGTGCAGGGGTGGGCATAAAAATCGGTCAGAGCGCCAAAGTGAATTTTTTATTTAACACCGAGGGCTGCACAAAAACCAAAAACCTCCAAGCTCTGCTTTTACACCATTTTATTTTTAGTTTTAATGTTACTTTTCACATATATTCGGTGTCGGGCTGTAAAAAACAAGGTGTTTTCTAGTCAATGTTGCTTGGTGGGCCGCACACATAGGGTTTTAATTTCATCTTCTCGGGCTGCATGCGGCCCAACAGCAATGAATGATGTCGATCATGCAATCACCTCATCCCTGCAGTGCTTCTGCTGTAACAACACAGTCCAATGCAGCTGCCTTTTTAATTTTCATGGCTGCTATGGCTTTGGCGGTCTCTTCACGAGTAGGGGGGTTCCGTGATGATAGGAAGGTCCTCAATAGCTGGGGCTGGCAATTCTGGTGAGTCCAATTCACTATCATTTTTAAGAAGGGAACTAAAATAATTTTTCCACTCCTTCAGCAAATCTGGACTACTAGATGGAGCTGTTCCATCTCTCTTCTTCACTTTTGGATTTTGCCTTGAGTGCTTTCCAGAGAGGTTGTGAATTATCTTCCAGGTGGTATTGTAATTACCCATCTCATCAGATAGCTTCAGATCCTCCATCTGTTTGCTGAGTACAGCTGCTTCGTCTTCTTTGTAAGGTTGGTTCAGCTTCAGACCTTGTCATTTGAAAATGGCAGGTTTTCACTCACAATAATTTTCAGGCGAGTGATTATTTTGCGGGATGGCGCTGATGGAAGGGGCAGAGAGATTAAAGAAATATTGCAGATGAACGTTTAATCGCTACACAGTGTAATCAACAGGAGACAGGCTGAACGTTCAGGAGTCAACAAGACATCAAATTTAACTTCCAATATTTACATGTAGAGAAACAATAAAGTGCACTCTCTCAATACCGACCCCCCCCCCCCCTCCCACCTCGGGACCGGTTATGATGTTTGGATTTCCGGAAAGTTTGGTTAGTGTAGCATATCTATTATTGAACCCTTTCCGAACAAATTGTTGTAGGCCAGCTAGGCTACAACCTAGCTTCTGAGATAGGCATAGGCCAGGCCTAGCTAGCAAGAGTCCCATGGGTTTGGTTCGACTAGCCTACGAAAAGTTAACATACATACAGTGTACAGTACATTTTGTTTTTCTGTACTGTACAGAAAATTTAATTACCAATAAAACAAATGCTTTTATAATATATTTACGTGCATTTTCGGTCTGATATTTTTTCCCTAAACCCCAAGGCATTCTTCGTGGTCGGTTGTTGTTAACCATCAGACATCAGGTCGCACCTCCTAAACTCTGCCAGCTATTTTTTTTCATGGGGTTATGTGCAAACATGTGCTTGGCTGTGATGACGTCAGATTGCCCAAAGTTTCATTGCGTGACAGCTTGCTGACAGAACGAACTCAGTGTATTTCGCCTACATTTATAAATTAAATCTAAATAGATCTAACAAATTTAAATTTTATTCTCTACAAATTTCCTCTAATTAAATTAGCAACATGTTTCTCAAAAGTGTCTTGTTTGAAGAATAAGTGAAGCTATGCATTTGTAATTTACACTGATGAATCTTACGACATCCAACTCCGAATAAACATCTACTAATACAGTCAGCGCTCGTAAAAACTTGGTTTGAGTTCCATCTTCATTTCAGGTTGATTCCAATCGATATTTAAGGAGCGATTTATACTTTATTAAACAATGGAAGGCGTAATTTTCACTTGATCTAACCATGTAACTTTAACGTTTACTGGTGTGTCGTTTTAAATCAATAATCTCTGGCAGCAGTTCGCTACTGGGACTGAGAAAGCAGTATGAACGGTTCATTCACAGGGTTAGGCCTACGCTGGCCCGTCATGGTGTCAGTAATAGACTGTCGTTTATCTACCTTCGTATTTGAAATTGAAATGATATAAATATCAATGTCGACATCATCAACAATCAACCAGACATCTATAGTTAGATTATTATTTGTTAAATTATTATTTTTTTTTATATCCATGGAGAGGGGATGTGTAGTGATCACATTCATGGATATGTAAATATTACACAGGTGGTCATGGACTATTTAATAAAAAGGCTGCATGGTTTCCACAGCAGCACAATATACAAGTCAGTAGTTGTAGCAGTCTTTGTTATACGCGTTCATATATTACAGTACCAAGAACAACCTTTGACATGACAATAATAAACACAAAATGTTTAAAGGAAGCAAATATGATTATGGGTAGTTTAACTTCCTTCGTCTGCCCTTGTAAGACATCACAAAATCCTTAACACAATTTAGATTTTTTTTTTAATCTCATGTTTTTCCAAACTTTTTTGTTTCGTTTGTATACCAGACCTTGTAATGACATCAGTCTTGTGTGGATTCCCATTTAAAAAACTGATGTGAGTAAAGACAACTCTGCTGAAATGTACAGTCAATGAACAACACAAGAATAATTATCTTCATCAATTGCGTTGAGTAAGGTTTGGCTGCAGTTCCTCTGGTATTTATATATTAGTGGTATTTATATAATAGTGACTATATAAGTGACAGGTTCCCCTTTTTAAAGTAGGGGGGGGGGGACATCATATCAATTCCACCAAACTTCTATAATTAAAACCCCAATTTTCAAAGCAAATGGAAGAACAACAAGTACGCATTGCTGTCATGAATTCTGTCTGTTCACTTGTGCTCTTTTCCAAGTTCCGGACCAAAACTAAGTAAACGCAATTGTTTGTACATTTTGTAACAACCTCAGTAACCGCTACATCGATTTTATGGATACAACGGTTATCAGGCTAAATTTATTGTGAAAAAATGTACTATACGTTGTTACAATTGGAATCATGTTAACTTATTAGGCCAATATTTTTACAAACTCAAAAATGCACAATTTCTACTATAAACGATTTATTTCTATACTAGTGTTTAATATTAGGAAAAAAAAATTGCTTGTCCTCCTCCACCCACTGATAGACCAAATGATTAATTAAGTAAATCACCTTGTGAAATCAAAATGCTAACTGATGTTTTGTGTGCTTCCTATCTCCCTTGTCCTGTTTGATTCTAAATTAGATGGTAGTATTTCCACTTACAATAGTGTAGTCATGATACTTCCACAAAAGTGAAATCAAAAGAGGAGAAAAGGAAAAACCTCTTGAATGTTTGTTAATGTAACTGTAAATGCAAAGAGACTAAATTAATGACTGTTTTAAGTTTATCTTATTTGTTTTTTAGTGGCAGATTCAAGGCGTCTAGCTGGCCCACCCTTCTAATTTTTTTCAAAATTTAGAAGTGGAGAAAAATGAAAATCATATTCAAATTTAGTCTGAAAGTGCCATTTTCAGCCAACCAAAGGTGCCATAATCATAAATTTTCTTACCTGGTCTACACTCTCCATCTGTAAAACTCCCTCCCTAGGCCCACCTCTATTTAAAATTCCTGGATCTGCCACTGTATTTTCTGTGCGAATAACCTCAGCCATTTTGAAAATGTAGTGTGGAAATAAATGTTAATTGCATTCACTTAAAATTAATTATATACGAAAGGCTATAGGCACCAGAGCTTTCCGGGGGCTTCGCCCCCCTGGACTGGACCCTCACTGGGTTCCTAGGTAGCTCCCTGTCCCCCAACCAAAGCTTGGGCCTACGGTCCAAGGCCTTCTTATTTTCTTAATTTAATTCTTTTGCTTAAAACACAGGAAGAGGGCCTACACCGCATATGCCCTGAATCCACCAATAGGATAAGATTATAGACAGAAAGTACAGCAAAGCTATTTCATTATTGATAAGGCTCCTAATGATTAGAAGTATTAAGATGTTTATTAAAGTGTTTTCATCAAAGATGGACAAAATAATGAAACCCCAAAATGTTAACATCACATTACTGTAGAATTCAAATGAAAATTAAGGTCTGGTTAAAATATTTCTTTCAAAATAAAAACATTTGTTTGACTTACCAATAGCGGGTTAATTATGGGATCACTCCGAAAACCAGCAAAAGAGTTACTCCTATTCAGAGAAGGGCGGTGACTGTTACGGCGCCTTAATGTTCCCGAAAAGTCCTGTAACCTCCCTAAATAAAACATAGCAAGATTGCTGATGTTAGCAGTGGAAAAACGGCTCATTATGGCCAGCTGATAAACAAAACACTATTACTGATGATGGATCTCTCATGATATGACAGATAATAATGAATATGATACACCATATTCTTTTGGAACAGTTCATTATATCAACAGGGTCTTCCTTTAAGTGAACATTTACAGATACTTATACAGACATGGTCATTATCAACCTGGTATATAAATAGTAGAGACCAACCAAAACATGTTACAAAGCCAACATCAGTGTGTTAAAAATGCAAAACCTTGTCAAAACAAAGTTGAATATTTTAAGTCTATTAATAAAGAGGTTTCAGTTGCTCGATGGCTAGAACTACATCCGCTGGTTCCTAGGCCCCCTAGCATGAAGGTTAGGCTTGTATTTCAAAAACTTCTAGGTTGTCTGTTTGGTATCCATCAAATTGCAAAATAAACAGATTGCATTAGCATCCCGCTGTGCATTTTAGATTATAGAAACCGTACAACTCTATGTCGAATAAATGTAGAAAGATATCTGAATAACTGTAGAAAAATACTGTCAGCAAAAGTAAAAGTCAGGAATAATAAAAGTCAATGACACTGTGGATGAATGCAAGATGATTATACAACAAATACATTGATATTAAACAGGTTAACATATATTTAAACAGTTTGTTATAGATTTGTGGACTACAAAAATACATATAAAAAATTATGAGGTGCTTTTGGGCTTCATTAAATTTATAGGGCATTGGTGATTTTAATTATTTCATTATTCATGGTTTTTCTTTTTTAGACAATGTCTATGTGGTAGTTTGATTTGTTAGGCCTTTAAGAGGATCCAAAAAATTTGCTTATCTTATATTAAAAAATGTGAAGTCCAGGGCTCCAACTTTCCAACTACACACTGCCACTAACTATATAATGATAATGGTAGAATATTTGTACAGCACCTTCTCCACAATAAAGTCATCTCAGGGCACCGACAGTATTCAGACCACTAACCAAATTGAAAAACAGAAAAAAAATAAAAGTAAAATAATGGACAGGTAATGGTTCAGGTATTGAAGTGAGACGGCAGCCAACAATGGCACTAAACGAACTGTGAACACAAAAAGGAAGAAAAAGAAAGGAAAATGCGAACTCCCAATGTTGAGATGGCGTTGCCACCGCTAAACACAGGTACCCAGCATCAAATTTACCACAATTAACCTTTTTCTTTTTTTCATGATTTTCATTACTATATTTCATTTATGTTGTACTCCAAATTTGTTATTGTTAATGTATTTTACTGGTGTTCATTGCTTAAAGTTCATTGAACTTATATTGAACTCCATCCACACATATCATATTTTCAGTTCTACATTTAATTATAATTATTGATGAAATATGAATTGTCATCCTTAATTTTTAGTAATAAATACTGTTATATTATTATCTGTTCATTTTATAATGAAATTCATTTTGTCAATGTATTATTTATGTGTGGAAAAATTGCAATAAACAAACAAACAAACAACTAATGTGAAAGGCGCACCTGGGCCTAATGCTCTCATCCTATCAAAAGGATATGGTTTTGAAGGTGAGAATTGCCAGATGAATGGCATTTCAAAGATGTGTGGCTGTCGATCCAGTGTATTATACAAAAAAAATACTGGTTAGCAGTTTTGAATGTATTCACTTTGTTGTCAGGCTTACAGCTCTAACATGTCTTTTGCACTTCATCGTATTGTCATTTACAGTTTTTGCATTTCATTGTTGATGTGTAGAATAAAAAACCAGGGTTCGAAATAACGCTGGTCCGCCGGCCAATGGCTAGTATAATGCATGGCGGACCTGTTAATTATCCCAATAATAAGTCTGTGTGACCAGTTAAAATGTCAATGAAAGTCTGACGAAATACAAAATACAAAATATTTCACACAGATAATGTCAACAAAATCGCTATTTTCTGTTTATTGTCATGTTAATGTCAGCTACGAACAGCCTTGGGCTCAGTCATTCAAGGCGAACCGATGGACATCACGCACTAGCCTAGACCATGGAGGAATCGTACAGAGGGAAATAACCTTTTCCGCATGTTATAGCGACAAGGAGAAGTTGATTTCCGTCTGTGACGTGTGAGCACCGTGAAGTTAAAACATCATGTCATGTATCCATCCCACAATGCAACATGTGACAAAAAGTTAATAAACAACGCAACGATTTCCAGACGGAATAACGCAATAATCACACCCTGTAAATGAACCGTTCGTACAGTCCCAATAGTATTGCCATGGAGATAATCTATTAATTAAAACGACACACCAGTAAAATGGTAGATAAAGCAGGGTCTTGGATAAAGTCAAAGTTACGCCTTCCATTGTTTTAATAAAGTGCATTATCGCCTATGAATACTTAAAAATCGACTGTAATGAACCTGAAATGAAAAAGGAACTCAAAGCAATTTTTTCTACGACAACTCTTTTTCAATAGACGTTTAATTCGGATTTGGTATGTCATTAGATTCATATAGGCCTAAAGTATCAGTCTACATAGTACAGTACATGTAAATTACACTCACATTCCCCCAAAAAACATTGCTAATTACGGAGGAAATTTGCAGAAGGAAATTTTAATTTGTTAGATTTATTTTTAGATTTTACTCTAAAACAAAACCACGAGGGTTTCTTATTCATTTTAATAAATTTCTTTAATCAAAAATTTATCGGTTTACACTATGTTGGTTCCTGTCAGCAAGCTGTCACGCACTATGAAACTTTGTGCGATCTGACGTCACCACAGCCTAGCACATGGATGCCCAGCAACATGACCACACGAAAAAAATTAACCAATTAGCGGGCAGAGTTTAGGAGGCGCGACCTGATATTTACAACAAGTCGCATCGTGACCACGAAGAATGTGTTGTGTTTACAGTTTAGAAAAAAATGTCTACCGAAACCGAAAATGCACATAAAAACTATATAAAAGCATTCATTTTATTGGTAGAGTAATACAACTTGCTGTGCACTACAGCTAAACAACAGGTACTGTACGTATTATATGTTAAATGTTAACTTTTTTCGTAGGCTAGTCATACCGAATTCACTGGGCCCCCTGGGCTATGCTAAGCCTATTTTTAGCGTCTAGGCCCTTAAACTCGCCTGCCTTATTCGGAAAGGATTCAATAGAAATGTTCCACAAACCGATCTTTCCGGAAAACCGAACATTGTAGCGAACATCGTATTGCGAGAGTGCACTGTACATACAAATAGATTCCTGTATTTATATTTCGCGGCATAATTTCCCATACTGAGTCAACAGAATTTTTCTGTATCTGTCAACAGGGGTGTGGGGGGGGGGGCTGTTCAGTATCTTTTCATGTATTTAGTTTTCTTTGTCCAGTGTTAATTCATTAGGTTTTAATTTAATTTTTAAATTTTGCTCTTTCTGAACTAATTATATTTTTCATTACTTGTTTTCTTTTTTAATTTTCATTATTTTCCTTGTATTTTTGTGGTTTTAAGTTACAATCTTATATATTGTTTGAACGTGCCTTCTATATGTCGTGTGCCGCTGTTATAAAGTTCAAGTTCAGTGTTACTTCATCGGTGAGGGGCAGCATGATTAGCATGTCAAAAATATGGTATTTGGGCCTTCCAAAGTTGGCAAGATAGTGGCTAGTGAAAAGGATTGAGGACCAGTAAAAATATTAATTTACTGGTCCACTTGGCTAGTTAAAAAAAACCTTAAGGGAAAAAATATCACACTTAAATTTCTGCCACACAAGGCATTCATAAATAATAGAACCATTCATTTATGTTCTTTATTTGAAAATGTCTGTGGTTTTTCAAATGAGCATTCAGTATTTAATTTTTTTTTTCCAGGTTTATTCTGATATGTGTGGAATATATCTTTAATCATAAAAAACTCCCAAATATTTATTTGATGGTTATTTATGTTAATCCTAATAATAGACCTAATCTGCTCAAACACAAAATATATATAATTTAATTTTGTTGCATTGTCAAAATCTGTAATAATTAAATTTTAGTAATTTATTTAAAAATATAATTGAGAAAGCTTTACCAATAAGGATAACTCATACTTCAATATAATGACATCACAAAATAATGTTTATAATTATCTGTCGTTTTCCTTTTCAAAATATATGAGAGACCATGCTCCTACTACTTTGGAAAGGAGTCTGACTATACAAAATAACTGAAATGTAAATCTTTTAACACTCTGGTCTGCCATCCAATGTTGAACACAGATAAACATAAAAACAACGTATCTGGTAGTGCACAACAGCTGCCGAGACATGAATCTCCTGATTCTCGTCATACACCTGTCAGTATGATAGACAGGAGGTCAAATGAACAACAACCGCTGCCATACATACTGCAAGGTGTCATGTCCATAGGCCATCTGTAGCATTGTAGTAGAGAGTATGCTACAAACAATTACCGTGCATGATTATTTTTGCAGCAGAAATGGTTCCCCACCTCAAAATATAAAAGTATTATTCAGTAACTTGTTTTTAAAAAAGTAGATTACTTAATTCTTCAAACAAATAACTTATTATTGAGCATCACAGCAAATGGACACTGAGGGTGTGTTTCTACTGATAAACACAAAATAATCGATTTTTTAAAACCGTTTTTTTAATGAGTACCAGACAGCCCACTCCTCATGTTTGTTGACGTTTTACTCGCCTAATACGATCTAGTCTTTGCAGTGATTGACCTGGAGGTCACACATTAGGATAAGTTTGATCAGCCAGTTGATCGAAATTGCCTTTGCGTAGGGTTTGATAATCCCCTTATCGCGTCGAAGCGAATTCAATGGCTGGTCGTTGAAGCGTGCAAATTGTACCATTGCAAAATAGGGGTATTTAGTTTGTGTGAATGTAGAGAAAGTTGTAGGTGCAAGCTCATAGTACTTTATAATAAGCAAAAAGGTAATACTATTATCATACTTCAGTAGGTATACATTTATTTTAACATTGTACAAATGTGCCTATTACAGAAGCTTCTACTATGCACTTGCATGACCCATTGAAAATGGTATGGTCTGATTATCAGATCTGAAACCGGAACTTTGCCGAGGAGAATACGTGGGCCTAGCAGAATATCGTCATTTATATACTGTCATAACTACTATATTTGTTATGTAAATACAATAAAAAAATATATCTATGTGTTCACCTACACATGCACAAACTAAAAATCAAAATAATATTTAAAGATAATGCAAATAACATTCTAAATTTTAACTCCAAAGTTAAGCTCCTTCTGCTCAACAATACGGTCGAATACTCGTTCGCTATTCTAAAGCATTGGCTTCTAAACTGACTTGCTACTGATTGATTCTTACAAAAATAACATGTCCGACATTATTTATTAACCAATCAAATTGATTTTTACATTTGTTTTAGGTAATAAATAAAGCTACATGTTGCCACAACAATGCCGAAAATCGGCCCAATATCAGCGAAGCAACTACAAAAAAACTTCGAGCGGTTCACCACATTTCTGCTAAAACTGTAGGTTTTACACGGAAAAATTTGAAAAACCATGGTTACAAAATTAAAAAGTCCGACAAGATTTTGCAATCTCATGGATTAAAATTAAGATTACTAAAACTGTTATTAAATTTGGAATAGGATAAAAGAACAATGTCGAAAATCGGACAAGTAGAAGTAAAGTTATGAAGAGAAATGTGCGAAAAAATAGCGGAAACAGCTGAAAATCGAACGTTTCGAATTAAATTAAATGAATTCGCGAAGATCAAACTTATCCTAATGCATTTCACACCTGATAATCGCTTTTTTGTGTTGCAGCTAAAAGGTGAAATAAACATGTGACCTGAAAAATCATTTGTGGTGATGATGATATTAATGAAGGGTAATCCATGTTTCCTTGACACTGTTGCTAGCTGGTGTGAGTGCAAGAGACTGTGCTCACTTTCAAAAGATTCCCACAAACTCGCAAAAGACTTTGGACCCTGAGATATATGGTCATACCTAGGAGTAAGTCTGACTGCTCGATTTAACTGAAGTTGTAATTTCCTCAGTCCATTTACGAAGCAATAACACTGCAAAACCTAGTCAAGATGTAACTACAGTAAAGTTTGGAAGTACTCTAGCATCTTAGGAACATTTGGCTTTTGGTAATCTATGATTTGATACTTGTCTAACTTTAAATTAAATGAAGATAAAACATTTAATATTTCTGAATGCCTAATTATGATGTTGATTACAAAACACAAAAACAGACATAAATTTTTGTAGTATATCACATTTTCTATCTTATTTAAAGACCAAACATGACAAGGTATTAATTACAAATTACAAAATGAGAGTGCGAAGAAAAATTGTTTGATGACATTATTTTGTCTCTACTGTTAGCATGGTTAATTCATTAATTCTCATACACAAAAAAGAATGCAGATAATGATACTTTGGAAGTGAATAACACTTGTGCTAGTTAACACTGGGTTAATTGCTCAACCTTCATGTCAAGTTAGAAATAAGAGTTTCTGTGAATCCTACCCGAACTACAATAACTCTACAGATTAATGATTAATTGTATGAACACTTGACCATGTGCAATCTGCACAAACATAAATACAATGAACACTAAATATTTAATGACAACTTACCATCTGTATCTTTCCCCCTGCTCATCCGAGCGGAATAACTACGCTGGAAATTCATCATTTGATTGCCTAAGATTCTGTTACTCTATATTTGTGGATCAATATGGAAAATAAAGATTTGTTCATTCAATAGTAGCATGTGATGAATAGGATTTATTTTCTTTTTGTAAACACTTTAAGGGTACACTCAAAAGAAATCATTCTCAAGTTTATGAAAAACCGAAACTAGAGGTGCATGGGATGTCTTTAATCAACTGTCAAATTTCCATAACTGAACAGGAAATAAGATTAAGAAAAGCCCAGAAGAAACCGTTTTCAAATAAGTACATGAAGAAAGTCACTTATACCCCATTCAGATTAGCATCGCATTGCGATCAGGTTGTACAATTGCGACACCCAATCACACCCAATCGCAAAGTAAAATCGTATGTGAAAGCTCACCAATAGTAGTCGATATGTAATCGATATCGCAATTGTTACCCGTTGCGATTGGGTGCTACAATCTTTATTACTCCCGATTACCACGGAATCTGATCGCAACCAATTCCACAGGCACTGTTTGGCTGAGGTCAGGAAACATAGGCCTAGCCTCCGGAGGCCTAGGCCATAGAATGTAAAGATTGTTTGTGTTGGTCTGAATGCGTTTGTTGATTGCGATCGGGAGTAATCAGTTTTGATTACCACAATTACATCGCAACCGATCGCAAGAGAGTGTAGTCTGAATAAGGTATTAATGTCAATATTAAATGTCCAACTTCATGTTCTTCAGTAGAAAAGAGTTTGAGATCATTTTCATTCAACCACTAAGAATGAGTTCAAAGAAAGAGTTTTCTGATTTCAAGGTTATAGAGGCTGTCGACCAGAACAAAATTTGAAAATGATACCTTTTTTAAGACTTTCGTTGCAATTGGTATCATCTTCATCTTCTTTTTTATGTAATTGGTGGTAATCCAAAATCACTCCAGTTTTTTAAACCAATTGTAATGTTCGGGCACATTTTGACACAACAGACATTACATTTACAATATGGCATCAATTTAAACAACTCTATTAACTGCATAATGTTGACTGACCTAATTCTATTTTGGTTGAGAAAATGTTCTCTTGTTTGTTACACTGGAAGACTGCATGTTTATCCAGCATAACATGGACATGAGTAATGTTTGAAATGAAATTATAGAGGGGGTACTTTATAATTCATACCAACATTTTTGAATAGCTGGGTTACTGGTTCTTCCAGGATTATGACTGTGTACAGAAGGGATGCAAGTCAGATATGTACGGACTACACTTGTATGCGGAGTTAATTTCTTCTTGCATAGTAAGACTTGTATTTAGCAACACTATGAAAATTGTACAAAAAATTATACAATAATTGGGCTAAATAATATCCTTAAATGAGGTTATCAACCAACCATATTTTTGAAAATTTAAAAAAAACGGGGGAGGGGAGGGACTACGATAAGACTACTATGATGGAAGACCAAGGCTCTGGAATAAACGCCTCTGAACATTGAACAATCACCTTCACTTGACAGTAGTAAGTCACTACTCAAGATGCACCTTTTATAATAATCTCTTTTTTGGACAGCACCACAAGCAATGACTGTTGGAATGGCATCATATAAATTGATTGATTGATTAATTGATGAAAGATAACCTTAGGAGTGGATGGGATTTTGTTTCCTCCGTGATCAAAGTATGACTAAATAATCCCTACAAATTTGTTATTACCAGCCAAGTAATAAATATGAAGCACAAAGTGCCTGACATTTAATTACTTTAAGAGAGAATCTTGAGAACAATCTTTGTAAGAACGTGCAAAAAAGATCAGATGCAAGCTTAGTCAGCAGACTTTAGTCATTTAAATCCTAGCATGTCTGTGTAAATAAATACATAAATAAATTTTTAGAATCACTTTACTTGCAATAATAATCAACAGTGGCAGAGCCGGGTGGGGGAGATAAGCCCCCCCCCCATCGACCAAAGATGGTCGGGCAGTCGGGCCTTTCCAGTCATCCAGAAGTCCCAATTTTTTTTTTCAATTTCGTTTTGGTAGGAGGAGACACCTCCTCCTATACCCACCAACGGCTCGGGCCTTGGGCTACAGTTACACCCATAAATACTTAGGGGGGCCCCCTAACATCTTAGCCACCACCCCTCCATAAATTATATCCTACAGCCACCATTGGTAATCACAAAAAATAAATTAAATATTTGTGAAGTTCTTTGGTTTGATTTTAGTTTTGTGTGTCTGGCGTTCGATAGTTTTACCAACATTGGCTTAACTGAACCAAGAGCAAATGAGCTCTTTGTATCAATAAGGAATAGGCTTACAGGTTATTTTTCAGTACAAAATTTAATGTTGAACTGCTAAAATTTGTACCGTTACCGCGGAAGAAAGGCCCCATCAAAGAGGCCAAGCTTTGCCAAGCCTCCTACTCCATAGCAGCAAGTTGGCACAATTCATTGAACCAAAAAAATGGACACTGCTTTTTTTTAATACAGTAAAACCTTGTTTTTATGTACCCCAGTTACACGAACCCTTGGTTTTACGTACGCCTCATATGGATGATGACGTCATCAAAAACCTCGAAAATATTCAAAACAAACAGCCTTTTGAGAGCAACCATAAGTAAAAAGACTATAACAATAAACTATAACAATAAACAAACTATAATGCAACATATTTTCATTAAACAGCAATGTTGATTGAGTCTAATACCGGGTTGTTATAATCTAAAACCACGTCAACTGAGTGAGATGAACAACTACCGATGGTGCTCAAATTTATTGCTTTCCTCCGTAGCTCCGTGTGGCAAACCATGGAAGAACTCGTCTTGTCAAATTTTCTACACGAAGTTGAGTATACATAGTTTCGTACACGAACGCTAATTGGTTGGCTCGCCCAGTGCATAGCACATGGTTGCTATTTCACGTACACAAACGCTAATTGGTTGGCTCGCCCAGTGCAGCGCACATAGTTTTAGTTTGTCTCAACAGGCTCAGACAACACCACAGCTCTGTTGTTTAGAATAGGCATGAAGGGGAATTTCCAAGTTATACCTTTGTCATATAGGTAATCTTACAGTATTTTCATGTTCTTTATTTTAGTCAAATAAAAGATATACAGTGATGAATTAATACACTAGACACGTGGTTTTATTTGAACACTTTATTATGACATCGTAAAGTGATGAATAAAAACACTAAACACATGGTTTTATTCGTAGGCCTAGGCCTAGAGGCTAGGTCTAACCTATAGGTAACATCGTACATTCGTACATACGTTTATTGAGCGTTACATATGCATTAGGTCAAAGGTTTCCACAAATGTAACCCATTAACCTCTATTTTACGAATCCCCCGATTTACGTACGCCCTCTGGTCCCGTACCGTAAAATCAAGGTTCTACTGTATATTGTTTTTGGCATGTTGTATACCGCAAAGCAGAGGGTTGTGATGCTAAATAGGTATAGTTTAAACTTGGCCCAACATTCAAAAGCAAACTTTATAGTTAGTACATTTCCTAATACTGTGTGATACTACATCCCTAAACAGTCAGGCTTGAATCACAAGTATAGTGAATACAGCGACAATAGCGGATTCAGAATTTTTTGTCAGAGTGGTGCGAGTGGCAATCGAGCACCTAATTTTCTGAAGAGGATGCACACTTGGTTGACAGAGGAAGGTTTAGGGGTGTTTCCTCACCTATTATGGGGTCCATGTGGCTATGACCACTGGCAGCTGTTTAGTGATTTTAATCTCTTATCTAACTGATTTCACAATTTGTGCCCCTTTTACCACCCCCATAGATCCACCACTAGGGAAACCTTTTTCCCTCCCTGGTTTTCACATGTGCAAACATTTTTAGGCCTAAAAAGAGTATACTTACATGTACTATACCATTCCCTGTGAATATGCCTTAAAGTCATTGCTGCTTTGCTATCAATAATACATCAATCCAAACAAACAATATTTAAAGGTCAGAAATCAATGAAATATTCAGTTTTCTATTTCGAAGAGTTGAATACCGACAGTTGATTGAAAAACTATATAAAATTCAGCCAAGATCCAATATTCACACCATGACATTTTATAGCAGTATAGTCATTTTCCACAAGCATGTCAATGCTTAATCAAGGCTTAGTGTGGAGTGACAGCAAAATACAATAAATGTTGCTTCTTATTCCAACAAAGTGCAGTATTCATCCACATTACTTTGCCAAATCTATAGTAATGTAGCCAAGATATGAAAGCAATTTTTTTAACTGTTTGGCTTGAAAGTGTTAATACTATTAAACCACAACCAATGGAAGGACTCACTGCAAACTGCTTTTGAGTATTATCGCTTTTAATAACCTACTACAGCTCCGGTCACATGGTATACTTAAACCTATGGACAAGACTGGGAAAAAAACATTGGTTATAAACATATTAATAATTAATCCAGCATTAAAATCAGTTTTAATTTGACACTTTTAAGTGTTCAACATGCCAAGTATTGCAATAAATCTTTGATTATATTTGATATGATATATTATTAATATTTTCATTGCATACAACTTTACACTGGCTAAATTAATTTAAGGATTACTGTCAGTAAAATGTAAAAAAAGTGTAAAACTTGTGAAAAATGAATAGTTTTAATCTGACTCATTGGAATTTATTAGTACTTCAGTACTAAAATAAGCAGGATGTGTTTAATTAATTTCAGGATGTGTTTTAATTACTTTCAGATTTAAACACAAGTATTGAATTTAATATGTAAAGTTAAATTAAATAGTTTATTTGCTGGAAAATAAATAAAAATTATTACATAGGAATTTTGAACAAAATATTAGTTTGAAATATTCATTTACTTTAATTTATTTCCCACCTATAAAAAAAATAAGCATGCACAATATTTTTGTAAACATCTTAGCAACAATATTCCAAATTGTTATTAATTTCTAATCTAAAAATATTTATTTGACTTCTTTTTGATGATATTCTGGCATTTTTTAAATCTCTCGCTCTTTTACACACACTCTAATGCTACTGTGACACTTGCACAAATGCTTGTCTCTCTATTTATTTACTTTATTTCCACCAACAGCGAAGAATTCCCACTTACAGATAAGAAAAAAAAATGTATAAACACAGCTTATATAAATATAAAGCCTAAAAACCTATGCAAATATACACAAACATTCAAAACAATAAAAAGCAGACAGTATACAAACAAGGGGAAAAAAACACCCAGAAAAAGAAGGACAGCGTGTCAAAACAAGGTTCACGAACAAATGAACAAAATTTGATGTAAATATGGGAAAAAATATCAATGTCAACATCAGTCAGAGATGAAATATAATTATATTGAACAGGAAGTCGAGAAAGAAAGTTTGCAATTATTAACACGGTTAAAGGGTACAGAAAAAAGAAAATAATTACGCAAACTTCTAGTGCAAGTCCGAAGACCAAACAATTAACAAAATGACAATTAAAGATGGAATTAATACACCTAAAAAGGAACGTCACATGCATTAACAATCTACAGTACGATTCGGAAGAACAAGAGGACGGGTATTACAAAATGTTGAGTGTATTCTGTCGATGCGAGCTAAATGAGAGGCGGAAGCAGAGCAATATACACTGCAATATTCAAAATTAGGTGTAACTAAGGTTTCGTAAAGATTAAATATTGCGCTTGGACTGTTAATATATACCCCTACAGTTCCGCCAAATGAAACCCAGTATTCTGTTTCCCTTCTGAACAACATTATCAACGCGCATACAGAAGTTTATTTAGCATTAAGGCTGTCTCTTATACACATCTAGATGTGTATAAGAGACAGATCTATAGTAATGTAGCCATATATATATATAATTTACTCTATGGTTAAATTGGTGTATTTTGCCAATACTTCATAATTGGGTTGAATAAAATAATCAAAAGGAAAATATCTTGAAAAAAATACAAAACACATGATCGATTTATTGTCATTGTGCACAACAGTAATATCATATATGAACTTTATTTGAGTATTTATTCTTGAGGTCTTTATCAAGGTACATGTATCAATGCGAAAAATAATAATTTGATGCCGTGAAACCTCGAATTGAAGTCCTGCGCGCTTTTTTTCGAATGGACTTCTTTTCGAAGCTACTTTTGCAAAGTATATAGGGGCGGTGGCTTCTTTTCAAAATGTACGATGCAAATTTTGGGAATTACTACTATAAAACAATATAGGGCCCCTGTAACATAAATCTATATTTATTTTATTTTATTTATTTATTTATTACGCTTCATCACTGCATAAAGAAAACGAAAACAATATAAAAATACAATGGACAGCAGCGAAAAGGAAGGGATGAACAGGTGACAAGCAGTGTATACCTGCAATAAATCACCTAAACTACTGTCTAAACCAAGCATTATTTTTTTTCCTTTAAAGTTCATGTACAATGTATGTATCGTAATATATCGAAAAGAAGCCCATGAGCCTATCTTGAAAAGAAGCCCATGGGATATTTTCGAGGTGGGCTTTATTTTGAGGCTATTTTTGCAAATTGTGAAGAGGGGGCTTCAATTCGAGATGGGCATCTGCTCGAGAAAAGACTGGTGACAAAGCATGGTTCGATAGTAATTGCCAAAATACCGCAAAAAGAAAGCGCTGATTATATCGGCAAATGAAGAAAGACAAAACACCTTACAAGAAAGAGAAATATGAAAGGGCAAGAAATTGCTACATCCACGCCGAAAAAATGGCTAAAATTAAGTATGCTGCCAATCTTAAAACTGAACTTTCTGATAGAAATTTAAGCAGTAGGAAATGGTGGAGAGTTGTTAACTTATTGTCTGGTAGATCAGGTCGTGCTGATATTCCTGTCATTGAACATCGTGGCATTGTATATACAGTAGAACCTTGATTTTACGTATGGTAAGGGACCAGAGGGCGTACGTAAATCGGGGGATTCGTAAATTAGAGGTTGGGTTAAATTTGTGGTAACCTTTGACCTAATACGTACGTAACGCTCAATGAACGTACGTATAAACGAACGATGATACTTAGGCTAGACCTAGCCCCTCTAGGCTTACGAATAAAACCATGTGCTTAGTGTTTTTATTCATCACTTTACGATGTCTTAATAAAGTGTTCAAATAAAACGAAGTGTCTAGTGTATTAATTCATCACTGTATATCTTTTACTTAACTAAAGAACATGAAAATATTGTAAGATTACCTATACAACAAAGGTATAACTTGGAATTCCCCTTCATGCCTATTCTACAACAGAGCTGTGTGGTGTTGTCTGGGCCTGTTGAGACAAACTAAAACCATGTGCGCTGCACTGGGCGAGCCAACCAATTAGCAATCGTGTACATGAAACAGCAACCATGTGTTTTGCACTGGGCGAGCCAAACAATTAGCGTTCGTGTAAGAAACTGTCTACCTAGCTTCGTGTAGAAAATTCGACCAGACGAGTTTTTCCATGGTTTGCCACACGAAGCTAAGGAGGAAAGCAATTATTTTGAGCACCGTCGGTAGTTGTTCATCTCACTCAGTTCACATGGTTTTAGATAACAATCCGGTATTAGACTCAATAAACGTTGCTGTTTAATGAAAATATGTTGCATTATGGTTTGTTTTTTGTTATAGTTTATTGTTATAGTCTTTTTACTTTTGGTTGCTCTGAAAAGGGCTATTTGTTTTAAATATTTTCGGGGTTTTTGATGACGTCATCGTTGATACGAGGCATACGTAAAACCGAGGGTTCGTATAACTGGGGTATGAAAAAAGGAGGTTCTACTGTGCTACATCACAGGAAAAGGCAACTCTGTTCTGTCGAACTTTTTCTGAGAAATGTACTTTCCTTGACGCAGACGCCCCTGCTCCACTCATACGTAATCCCGAAACTACATGTACCATTGAGAGCATCGACTTCAGGCCAGCTAACATTATGGAAATAATGGCGTCATTGAAATCAGACAAGGCCTCCGGACCCTGGTCCTCTTAGCAAATGTTTTTCATGCAGTACATTTCCTGAACAATGGAAAACTGTTTCAGTAACACCAATTCACAAACGCGACTCAAAGTCAGACCCATCAAAGTATCGTCCAATATCTCTCCTCAGCACTATGAGCCGTATTTCCAGATTTATCTGGCCGAACGCCCTCTTGAGGCATAGCATTGTGTAATACAATGTTCCCGACGGGTATTTGGACCTGTTCAACCATGAAGCCTTCGTGGTCTAGTGGTTATGACGCTCGCCTTGTCAGTGAGAGGTCGCAGGTTCGAATCCCGTCGGAGGCATTTTATTACACAATGATTTTTCATAGGACTTTGAAAAGCTACAGGGTAGCCTACGATGTTCCATCATGTCCTTATTAAACACTGTATATGTACCTTTGATGATTTATATTATATTTATTCAACAGTGTTAACGGCTAACTTCCTTCAATATATATATATATATATATGTTGGGTCAAATTTGTGTGGAGGTTGAAAATACAGGGGGAGTCTTTATGGCCCAAAATAGTGATTTTAGACCACACTGGTAATGTAATTCGACAGGCAAATTACAGTAATATTTTTAGCCAATTTCTTTGAAAAAAATTTCATAGGCATAGGGCCTAGGCCTAGCTAGGTATACAGTAATTTCATTTTACAGTAGTTTGGAACGATATCAGGAGTGGGGGTGGTGGTAGTGGCCTACTAGGACTACAATTTATTTGAAGCTATCTTGGGTCCGATCGTCCACACCAGTTGGGCCCAATCGTCTGTTACCCGAAGTTTTCATTACGATGATCAAGAACGTATACTATCTAGGCCCTAGGCTAGGCTTAGATTGCTCACTCTGCTACGTATACTACTACCGCATAACAAAGAGAAAGCGACCCACACGGTGCATTCTTAAATTTTACACACATTATTAAAATGTATTAAGACGATAACACGATATCACTGACTGAACGATCTACCACCCTCATATCGCATTAACTACTGTACTGAACTAGGCCTAATGTTTTTGTTAACTAGAGTACTGACAAGATGGCGGAGCAATGCAGAGTTATGTACCCGACAGTCGGCTGCCTTTGTATTTTCACTTGTCTTCAATTTGCATTCAAAGGGTACATTGCTGCATAGCCAACTGGATATAGTACTTTCATATGACTACTCATACAACAGAAAAAAACGTCGCATGGAGTTAGTGAGATCTAAATGAAAAAAACGATGTATTTCAGCAAATATTAAAACCTTTTTGTTTTATTTTAGGCCTTCTTCAAAATACCTATGTCACAGCAGTTGATTTTTTTTGCCATAAAATCAAAATAGTTTCATCCATGCCGACTTGCCGATCGGTTAGCGTGAGCCCTGACTGAACTCTCTGCAGAAACTTGACATCGATCTTCGCATCGCGAGGTAAAACATAATGTCGGAAAAATTTTCTTTGACGCATGCGCATTTGCATAAATGTCTACACACATACGCACACACAATAAAAACACAAAGGAAAAACAGTGAGAGTGATTACAATATTTCCTATTGCATTACATGCATAGGAACTAAAAAAAGCAATTCGCGTCTCTGGGTACATCAGTACGTAACTCCAGATTTAAGGCTGCAAGGTTCTGAAGGAATCTTTCCATAAATGGCTTTGTTCTTCCAACACAGAATCCGACAGAATTTGCCCTAATGCACTGTTAAAATAAACCTTTATGCAATCATTCGGTTCGTAGTCTTACGTATTGGGTAATAATAATAATAATAATAATAATAATAATAATAATAATAATAATATATGAGTTCTTCATCATCATCATCATCAATTATTTAAGTCAGTTTTCTTCCCTCTTCCAAGGGGTTACTGACTGTCACTCGTTCCATGCAGCTACACCATCTCTCCACTTCTTCCTGTCTTGTGCATCATACTCCTCCAA
>NW_022704401.1:2716495-2729397 GCF_011630105.1 Anneissia japonica | reverse complement strand
ATATTAATCTAAAGTTAGGAATAATACTTGTAACAAAATATATACACTACACACGCCCTTACCATTTTCATTCTCACGATTTGAAGCTCTGGGTTTTTTATTTAGCTGTACAAGACCAAAACTAAAAAGAGTTTGTCCTCCTTTCTTTACAGGACTCAGCTTTTTCCTGAGCTTGGAGAAAATATACCAAAACATGGATTATATAAAATTTGCACATTATGTGACTATTTGGTTATTTTTAATAATAATAATAATAACAATAATAATAATAATAATAATAATAATAATAATAATAATAATAATTATTATTATTATTATTATTATCATTATTATCATCATCATTATTATTATCATCATTATTATTATCAGCATTATTACCTGATTTTACTACTTACTATTATTACTATTTACTACTATTTTATAAATACAGGCCTATAATCGTAGCACACAATTTGGATATCTGAATTGATTATGGGAATACCGAGTCGTAATCCTGCGACTAAATTACTTTTTGCTATACAACTTGTAGTCTGTCACTACGCCATAAACACTGCAACTGGAAGGTCCCTGGATGAGCAACTATTCCTCCTAACACTGTACTAACAAAGATCGCGCTGGATTTTCTATTAGACCCTACTTTTACAAACTAAGATGTTAGACCATGATTAGATCGAATCTCTTAAGACTTTACAAAATAATTAAAAACACGTAAAATTATTACCTGCTTTGACGCCATCATACGGTATTGGTCACTGTCTAGACTATGATACCGTTAACTATTCTTGGAAAAATATGCAGTAGGCATCATGTATTATCATCCTGACATCCAAAATCTGTGTATTGAAGGTAACCAAGTATGCGCGTGTCATTGTACAGTCTTATTTCGATATGAGTACAAAACTGAAATCCCATTACAAAGGTTACGATATAAAAGAAATTTGATGTACACATTATTACGTAGGTTTGATAGTTAATTTTATTTTTTTTTAAATTTTTTTTTTTTTGACAAAAAGTGGTCCGGCCATAGCCGGTGCTGCCGGTGCGGTTCCAACGGCCCTGTAATGAGGAAAGTACAGTACCTATGAAGTGTTTGTGGCATATGGTATATGAAAAAGTATGTGCAGAAATTTCAAATCGTTCAAAAATTAATTTTTGAGACAGAAACAGTTCATGTCAATCAACTAAAGTAAACCCAGAGGTGACGGAACTAGGGGGTGCTGTGTTATGGAGAGTAATGTGTGACCGGAAATGTTCTGCAGTCAGTTGGTTGTTACCATGCGCCTCTGATGTTGGAGTATATAGTACAGCAATATGAAACTATTATGTAGGCTTAATGAATGAATAAAGTTCGGAGTTTGTCGGGTAGTGAAATGATTATTTCACATTTTAAGTGCTCCCGAAATTCACAAGTGTAAGCTAAATTACGGTGATTAATTTAATTAGTGAAGATATGGAGACAAATATTTCGAATCCCTCTTTCCAAGAGGGGATGCAAATGCTTTGTGAAAATGAGTATGCCGCGGTACTCATTTTCACAAAGAAATACACACAACTGGTTTGCTAACAATTATGTCAATGTTACTACATGAACACCTGGGAAAGAAGGTGCAATCACGTTGTTACCTAGCAAACGTCTGTACCGTATGGGGGAGGGGCTGCTGATGTACTGTGTAGCGGGGGACGATGAGGCATAAGACTAGGTCTAGGCCTAAACTAAGACAGTGGAATTATATGTGATAGAAAGTACACTTTCGAAAGAAATAAATTAAAATTTAAAAAAAAAATAACTAAGAATAATTCATTTGCAGAGGTACCTTGTTTAAGTATTATACAATGCTAACAATGCGGCTCTTGTAGAAGTACTTATATTTAGTTTTTTTTCTTTCTCTCTTTTATACATTGAACGCACCACATTTATGTGTGCCGCTGAAACAGAAGTGTATGTTCAGTTGAATAAATAAATAAATTACAGTAATATCGCGAGTTGTCAGTAAAACCTTTACTGGGTAGGCAATGGTTTAGCCTTTTTAGCATGTTTGTATGTCGGAATTCGCAGTGAAATTCGGTATAAAAAAACGTGTTTCGCATGAAATTCACGTAAATCCAATTAATAGACATTGTTTTATAAAATGTAATATAATTTAGCTTAGTATAGGGCAAAATTTCCTCTACTTTGATCATGGACAACGTTTTCGGAGCATGGGTCTTCTCTTAGCACGTGATCCCTTTCAACAGCAAAGAGAGCAATTAATTGATGTGCTGGATGTTACCACAGCTGCACAGGATGGTGATCACGCTTCTTAAAACTGATGGTGGCCAGCGACTCCAGCTGTGACTACATCGGAAATAACTTTTTAAAAAATCATATTTTTTAACGTTATATTTGTTCGACTCGCAAAATCACTGCATATTGCGAAAGTCTCACCTATGCACGGTACTAGGCCTACTGAACGTCGACGTCCGAGTACCCAACTGACTTTTTTTTTTAGCATCGACCAGGGACTTCCCCTAGTTTATGTACTTCTGTCAGTTCTTGCACACACACGCAGCGTACAAAGAGACATTCACTAGCAGGTAAACAAGTCCGTACTTATGTATAGGGCTGCACAGTCAGTCGTATTATGATTCAATTTAAAGTCAAAGAATGAACTGAGGCTTTTCGTGAAATTTTCCTTTGAATTGGAATTCACACACATGGTTGCAAGCTATTCCAGGACCTACTACATTTGCCAATGAAAGTGCCAAGCTACAAAAATAAACTTTGAAAAACCTCCGAGAATACTTTACATTATAAAGTCAAAATAAACAGAAGCAGTAAATTATAGTAGGACATTTCTTCAATATGCCTTGCAAATTTCAATTAATAAACTCTACAAAATATTTGACAAGCAACTTATTAAAATTATAGCTAAAATCATAAAGGTTTTGCTATAAGCTTAAAATGCCTGTGGGTTTATAGATCAAGGTATCTTTATTCAACATACCATGGCAGCGCAAAGCTGAATTGGAATAAAATGAAAAGTAGCGAATTTATCTAATAGATGAATCATAACTATTTGACAGTCATAACAATTTATATTTGAATTGAATCCTATCAATTATTCATTCATTCAGGAAAAAACATTTCTCTTGCATGTCTGCAGGTAGAAACTCAAAATACAAGGTGAATGTTTGTCTGAATGTGATGGTACTGTATCAGTATTTTTGCTCATACTGTCACAGTCCAGGAAAGTGGAAGTAGAGAATCATTCTTTCAAAATACAACGACTCCTTTTCCCAGTTTCATTGCCCTGAATACAAACTATAAATATATTATAAAATTAGAAATCTGCTAAAATTCAAAATTCCAATTGCTGCATAAACATGCCATAATGGCAATAAATATCCGGTTTATGTTTCTGCTAATGGAAAATTTCCACTTAAAGACGAGTTAAAGTGTTGACCACTCCAAGATGGATAAATTTTGTAGCAACCACGGTTCACAGGTACATGTAGAACTCCTGCGGGAACTATTAAATTCTGCTCTAATGGGAGGCTATTACAGCCATGCACATATTTTATGGAAATACATGGATGTTGCATACATACATTTTGAGATGCTTGTCAAAATATGTCAATCTATAAATTTATGGATTCAGTATTTCAGAAATGGCATTGGATTGCATAAATTATTAAAATTATTATTTCAAATATATAAATCAATTAGAAAATACCTTAGACTTTTCTGATGTAAAAAAGCAAATGCAGTTTGGAACTGCCATAGACCAGGTTAGCATATTTGTGAAGTTCACATTGGAAAAACAAACAAAACAATAAACAATGGAAAAATATTGGCATAAATTTTAGTTTTACACAAAAGAATTTAAAAAATGAGAAATTCAAACTATTTCTCATAGGAGATTACCATTTTCTTGACAAATTCTTCGTTACTAGGCAAATTCAGAGGTTGTAGATCGCATCCGCTGGAATGCTCTCACTTTTATGTATACTTTATAGTCAATAAAGTGCGCCCTATCTAATGAAATTGGTTTTTATATTTCGCATCTCGCACACTGCAGTTGATCGAATAGGCCTGACATACTGTATGTTTGTTAATTGTCAAATTCTCGGTCAGAATCATTTTTTTAACAGATTTGAAATAATTCCTATGAAATAATATATTTTACAAATGTGAATAGCAGCAACGAAAAATATCATGTCGGCCGTTTTTGTGTGTGATAACAGAACCTAAATCGAGGTAAGGCTAGGCCTAGGCTAGCAGTGTTGGATAGGGTAATGTTTCCGGCGCCTACTATATTTCTTCGCAGACCTATCGCAAAATCAAACATAAAAAATTTATCCACATTTATTATTTGTGTGGAATCAAATTTCAGTCTTATTTTACATTTTTTTCATGTTTAGGAATGTCTAAATTCAGTTAAACCAGCAATTTCGTATTATATTTATAAATCTTTATAACATATAAAAAGCAAATTTTTCTTAACTGAAATTTTTTCGGGAATGGGGCTTTAATAATACACTCAGGCCCACAACCGTGATTTCAAATAGAGAGGGGGTGCTGACTTTCCAGGTAGTTGATTAAGTGTGTACAGGCAATATAACATTTGAATAGCTATGTCTAAAATTAAAATGATTATACCGATGTGTAAGCCCAGCCCCCTCCACAAACACAAAATTGCATCAAGTTTGGGTGGTGGGCTTAGACCTAAGGATCCAAAAATGTAGATCGTCAGAAATAGCACACAACTTGCAGGAATTTAAAGGTTTTTATGATACAAGGAAGTGCCATTAAAATGTATTGATATTCTATAATTTTTTTGCATGTTAAAAGCCATCGTCAAAGAAATGGCTGTAAGTAGAAATTTCTCAGGCAAGGTTGATTTATCCCCATGATTGAATTCTAGGTCTGAGGCCAACGACCGTAAGTAGAATTTTCCCATGTAAGATCTTTCTCCATGATTGAATTCCACACTCAGTGTTATGGAGAATAAACTTATGCCTTTATGGTGTTATTTATACTCCTGGGTGGAGAGAAGCAATGCAGATAAAGTGTCTTGCTCAAGGACACAAGCGGAGGGATTGAAACCCAGACCTCAAGGTTGGGAAACCAAACCGTTCCCGCTGCACCAAACCGCTTCTATGATGTAGATGCACGCAGCGAAGATCTGAGAAAAAGCTGTTACTTGGTCGGTCGTATAGTGCTGTACGTCAATGTGTCTGATTTACGATGTAGTTCGACCTGTGAACTGGTAACTTTCAAGGATTTTTAGACTTTGGAAGATGACTTATTGTCTGCATTTCAGAAAGTGTTTCTATTCCAGTTACTTCACTACTTGAATTGACCTATGACACCCCACAAATTATTGTTTCTCTGCTATTTTGAATTATTTGTAATCATTTGATTCTAGTTAACCCACAGTTTCCCCATTTCATTTTTTTTTTCATTCCAGCTTTAAGTCAATAATAATGTTTAAACATATCCATTAGACTACAGAGACCTACAGTATAGGGTATACATGCAGATCCAACACCCAGACACTCTCTTAGACAACTCAGACTGAAAAGTCTGACATAGTGGAGCTATAAATAAGCTAAAAAAGCTAAAACTTAAAATTTATATAGGTCGCAGCTTGGAAATCATAGAAAATTGTATTCAAATTAGGTTAGCATAGTAAGTCGATATTCATCAAAGTGGATTTCAGCAATCTGAGTTTTATGATATTTGAGTCAGCAAAGTTGCATTCGGCAAACTAATCTGGCATTAGGCAAACTGGTCTGATACATTATGAACTACAGTATTAAGATGATCACCTTGGAATCGTTAGTTTATTTATTTTTTTATTCTTTTCTTTTGACAGGATAGCATTTTCAGTAGCACAGTACTGCTTTTCAAAATGGTCGAGTTTTCCTAACCAAGTTAAGAATATAAACAGAAGTAAAATATTAAACAGAACAAGAAAGTATCAACAATAAAAGAGAAAAGATAACCAAAATTATACATGGCACGATTGTAATGATTATATTTACATTAGTGCGCCCTCTGGCGACGGAGGATGGCAACTATAGGCGGAGACTACCTAAAAGTGTGCTGAATAAAGTACCAACATGTCAGTTATCTATTTGAGTACTGTATATGTTGTTTTTTCGCGATTTCTAACTTTCTTGACATTTTCGCGGTTGATATTTTCGCGGACGCCATTTTAACAAAAAAGTTACATTTAGGCCTAATGTACTGTAGCTAAAATCACAATCTTTTTTTTGTACAGAAAGCTTAAATACGATGCATAGGCTGCCTAGTTGGCAAAGTCTAGGCCGACTTTTTGGCAATTGCAAAATTAGTACCACAAACATGTTCTGTCTGCTTTACTTTTTCAATGGCTTATGTTTTCTCTTGAAATACCCAGTACAACCAGTAGTAATAATAGGTACTTTAGCATTTATTTTTTATAATTGATTGATTATTGTATAACTGTTATTCCACGTCCTTTTGATGATGCCTATTATTTATACCAAGTTTTCCATAAAACATCATGTACAGTAGCATTATTTTAAATATACAGCTGTTATTTCTAACTTATACCATGGTGGAAAGTTCATGCTTACATGACAAAATAATTACACACTTTAAATGTAGTATTAATACAGTACTTTAGTGTAATAATTAAAATTAAAGTTTTCAAATATTTTAGTACCACTTTTTGATAGTACCATTATATGCAGTTGAGTTTAAAATGTATGTTTATTAAAATGTATTGTTATGACATGTATGGCAAACACAAATAAAGAGAGGCAGGCAAATTTTCAACACTTATAACCTTTATTCTTTCATCTTCGAACGGAGAAAAACAATAAGTCACAAGAGTGGATCAAAACTTGGACAATTTTTATATCTGGATGCTTTCATTCATTGAACCATATGACAGAACAATGTTTATACGGTACAACCTCTATTATTATTATTATTATTAATAATTGCTATCTCTCATTTTATACTTATGTTCTGAAGTTTGAATATATTTAATAAATCTTAAACACACACTCTATCCTATTTAACAGTGGCATATTATGCTATTATAATGTTATTCATTGTAATAAATAATAATAATAATCTGGTTTGTAAGCTTTTTTGATGTATGTACTGTATATAATTTTTATACAGTATTTATATATTTTTAATGGTTATTTAAATTTCATTAATTAACTTATTGATAATTCTTTGTATTGTCCCATTCAAAATACCCAAAAATCCTAACAATCATTTTTGAAATTATCTTTTTTCTCAATTTTCAGTGAAAAATACATGTTTAATCTGTACAGTAATTTGTGTATCATGCTTGTACAACATATATATTTTTATTCTTGACAGACAGTTTATTCTGTTATTGAAGAGTTACGTCTGTTTTGTTTAATGCAAACATTTCAAGCCAATTGGCTACCACTTTGCAATGTTATCCCTGAATTATTAAACAAATTAAATTGGCTACTTTTTTTACCAAGCACTGATTCTAGCTGGTTATGGAATTGTGCATTTTGTTAATACTAAGAAAATGTAAGTCAAGAGCATAGAAAACTATTTAAATTTTTTTATTTATTTTTTTTTTTTGGGTAAAACTCCTCAAGCAAATTATGTATGTAATATTATTCACTTGCTGCATGTATTCTATTCCAGTGCAGCATGTTTGATAATCCATCTGTAAAAGAAAAAAAACCCTTTCGAAATTTTCAGGTACAGTATATCAGGCTTAAAAATTCAGAGTAAACATAAGAATCAGGGAGCTTAATATTATCGTAAATTGTTAAAGGTCAGATTATTTTCTGCATACATTTCTTTTAAAAATACATAGTTTTCATGTAATAAATTTAGTGAATAATGTAGTAAATAATAATAATAAATAATAATAATAATAATAATAATAATAATAATAATAAATCTGACATTTTTAATGTGCCAATTTAAAAATCATCAGAGAAAAATAAAGCAGACTAAAGCTTTAGAAAATAACAGAATTTTGAGATTCTTCTTAAATAGAACTAAATTTGCAGACTCTTTGACAGAAATGGGTTAACTGAGTCCGGAGAAGGGGTGCCTGAACAGAAAAATAAGGGATTCTGTTTAAGCATAGACATCCATGTTTGAATTTCGGTTAAGCAACATTGATGTTATTGGGATGGTTCTATTTTTTTATTCATCCTGGTGTCACAAGGGATTCCATTTTTTAACAAAAATGTATGTAAAAAATGTATGTATTAGAGTTTTGGGCAAATACAATAACTAATTATTAGTACATTGGTATATTAGTACTTTTCCTACTTGATTCTTCAGCCACAGACTTCAAAATAAATGGTCTTCTGTTTCATCTGAAAACTAAATGATAATAAATATATTATTACATTATTAATAACCATCCATAAGAAAATATTGAAAAGACAGAAAGTAGGTACTAATATATGAAAATACAGTATATATTTAAAAAATCATTGAGATATATTTACAATATTATCTAAAATAAAGAACCATCCAAAGAACTTTAATGACTTTAATGAATTAAAATGAATAAATGTGTTAATGATGGGCGTAACAAGTTGAAATACCTTGGAGGGATTGAGTGGCTAAATGCATATTATAAAAAGTATGGCCTTAATATAAATAATATAATTAAAATGACAGACATCTTAATCACATAAAATTCCTGCACACTAGTTGCCACACAAATCCAGTAATTTAAGGATGAGTTTGTGATTATCCTTTATCCACTATAAATGCTCATTCAGGTAATTTGATATCATTTTATTATAATATTTGCCCTTCAATTGAATTTTATTTTTTTGCAGTATTTTAAGTGTTGCTTTTTAACTTTGTCACTGTAATTTTTTTTATAAACACTTTTTTATTGTATTCTATGCACAGCAACTCCATTTTAATGCATTTTATAACTGAATATCTAAATTTTAATTGTTTAAAAAATATGTTATGGTAATTTTGTATAATATACAAAATTACCATAAAATATTTTATAATATTATTATAAACTTTATGTACACATAATTAATTATTTGTATATATTTTATTTTGTTGAATGGGGCAATAAGGTAGAGCATTCCTTCCTTATTTTTGATTTGGGCATAGGCCTATATGCCTCAGCCTAGGCTATATCATCTAGGCTAGACCGGGTAACATGCCTAGAAGTAGTAGAGTTAGGTAGGAAGGAAGGACCTTACTCTCTCAATCTCATGATCCGAGTACGCCTACAAGTCTTTTATTTACTATGCTGAGCAAATACAGGCCTGTGCTCTACATTTGATCTAGGCCAGGCCTATAGTAGCATTATAATTTCAGGCATAACCATAATTAATAGAAATTCTACTTATCTTTGTATTGTAGTTTAATAAATTTGCTTGAATAGCCCGTGTGTAGGCCTAGCGCTAAGTAAATAAAACGTGCCAAGGTGTGTATCGATCAAGCGCAGTTGAGCAAAACAAATTCATGTTGCCGTTTTTTGCACAACTGCGATTACCAAATTTTACGTCGAAGAAAAGTTGAAGACAACGGCAAATCGAAATCAGGCATGCGCAGTTGTGTCCACGCGTCATTAGGTCGTCGTAGAACTGGCCGCGTCTTCTTTCGTAAGCTCCCTATTTACGCAATAAAGGCCGCATGACTTTATGTCGCCATGAAACAGCCGTGTGAAAACTAGGAAGAATATCCAAGAATGTAGGGATACGCTCATATTCAGTACAAACAGAGGACGTCCACCACTACCGAAGGAATAGACGAGACCTCAGGAAAACAAGTGAAGTATTTAACAGAACCCAAGATGACAATGCTGACCCGCTCTTGCAGGACACCCAACAGGAAGCGGACCCACACCAACCGCAGCTTTCTTTACCACCTCCCAACCCTATAATCAGACCAAACAATGTTCCCCCGGGTTGGAGACCCATGACACGTCAAGGAAGATCCATTAGATTACCTTCTCACTTTAAGGATTATTAACAAACTTTGGGAAAAAAGGGGGATGTGATGAAATATATTTACATTAGTGTGCCCTCTGGCGACGAAGGATGGCAACTCTAGGCGGAGACTACCTAGAAGTGTGTTGCATGTACTGTTATTTTGGGAACTAAATAAAGTATTGAAGTGTTAGCTATCTCTGAGTATTAGTGTCATTCTTTGGTCAGTGTAATCTAGAACACGGTACAACGATAAACGACAAAAACTTTGTCAGAATGAGAAAGTTGCATGGTGGTGAGGCCGCTTGAGCTTGGCGCCAGGAGTCGACTGTTCTATTATTTTTTTAGGGGTGTTCTCATGTGTGAGAAAGAATAGGCAATTTGTCGGTTTATCCAGGTAAGTATTCACGAAGTAGACTGCAAATAACCTTATATAATAAAAAATTCAATTTAAAGTAAATTAGCAAAACTGGTATTTTTGAAATTGACTACAGTACGTCATATTAGTTGCATTTTTTCCCCGGGGGGCTCACTCTTCAATATCTTTAGACGGGTAGGTGCCGCATTTATGGTTGTATTTTTGAGGACTTGGTAGCACAAGCGTGGGAATTTATGGAAGAGTTTCAGCATGTATAGGGTACTTTATATTTGCGAGGACTTAATAGCATAAGTAGGGAAAATACCAGGTAAATTTAGTAGTTAAAAGTCCCTGCCCCGTCCCATATCAAAGTCGCATAATTTTTCACACGATGTTAGCAAAGATTTTTTGCTAACCTCCGTGCTAAACCTACCCTTGATACAGCCACGAACAGACAGAACCGTGGTCTTATTCGCCATTGGGAACAGTACAAGTTTAATTTGGTAGGTTTACATGGCCGTAATAGTAGTTCAACCGACACCGGATTTTTGTAAATGGTAGTTCAAGTCCCTAATATTTTTCAGTAAAATAGGTAGCGCAAGTGTCTCATGTCTTCGAGTGGCTGCTGCACGCCCCCACAAGATTGGTGTACAAGTGAGCCTCCCGGGATTTTTGCTGATTTCATTTAGTAGATTATTCCAAAGGTTTGCTTTCTTTGAGTATTTTCCTAGTTTGGTACTACTGAGGTTTTAATTGCTTTGACTTTGACAAATTTAAATTATGTTTTAACGTTGATAAATCCAATGTCCTTATTACTGGACAAGAAGTAAACCAACTTAAAAAATGGAAACTTCAAAATGAATGTATTTCAGAAACAGATAGCTATAAATATTTAGGAGTAATTATCTCTCGTTCATTGACCGACACACATCACCTCGATGAAGAATTTAAATAAGGAAATAGAATCATTGCGTATATTAAATCCATCATTAATGAACAAGATAACTTCAATAGGATTTTTTATGGAAAATTATTATGGAATGCTATCGGATTGCGCTAAATAAATTACGCTTTTTCGGTGTTGATTTAAAAATTTACAATATCAAATGGGCAGAAAAATCCTCAAAAGCCCTGAAACGTTGCAAAGGAATCCGTATATGGCGACCTAGTTTGGCAAACCATTCAATCCATTCAGAACAAGTTTAGATTATCATATTTTAATAGACTAAAATGCATGGATGAGGATAGATGGCCTAAACTATTGTCAAAAGCCATCCTACAAGTACAAGACACTATAAAATAGAATTGGCTATATAGGATCAAAAGTCTACTACAAAAATGTAATCTATTGGATGTTCATAGTATTAGTACAGAACCCGAGAATCGTAACTGGTTAAAGCTATTTAAAATTGAGAACAAAAACAATGACACTAAAGAATGGTACGAAAGGGCAAAACAAAGTCATCCCTTGTACCGGACATTATTTACTAGATCAAACAAATTTTACTGGTGTAAATCGAAAATTTAAGGCACGGTCTAATTCATTGGAACTCGTAGGTAGAAAACAATCATGGTCACCTGAAAATTCTGGCATATGTAAAATATGTAATGATGATAAAAGAGAAACAAATGACCATGTTATATTCAAATGTAATGGACTTCAAACAATCAGGGATGACCTACAGTATTTGAATATATATAGTATTCTCCAACATATTTGGGATGATTTTGAAAAAAGCTCTATGGAATATAAACATCATTTGTTTTCAGACAGCTTAGCAGAGATTAATATTGATTATTTAGGCAAAATTTTTGATCATTATTGTAAAAAATACCTCACTGCCGCTCGGACATTTAGGGAAAATAGGCTCCCAGCGGAAGCGTGTGTCTACTGCCCTATACAGGAGTTTTTGTTTTTTAAAATTTTATCTTATGTTCTTCAATAATGCAGATGTGTGTATTACTGTAGTGTATCTGGATATTTCATGAAAATTTTCTTTCTTAATATTTTGTATAGGCCTACTATGTACACTGAAAACACTTTACAAATGAGTAACTCCTGGAGCTGTCTCTTATACACATCTAGATGTGTATAAAAGACAGCTTTGCTGAATATGTATTCCAATATGTTTGTATGTGTTTTTTTTTTAAATTTAGGTTTCATCATTTCATTCTTATCTTCTTGCAAGAACGGCCTTGTGAAAAACACCAATATGGTGATACAAGTTTTCTCCGGTTTAAAATAAAGTTGTTTTATTATATTATTATATTAGATTATATATCAGCAATAAAATATTGGATTACAAAGATATAATGCCATTTTGTTATTTCTCACTAATTATTTTTTGTGAAAAAATATATATTTATATCTAACCTTGCAAAAAGTTCTGATCATGAAATGTTCTTATGATATACAATATTTTATTCTATTAGTCACAAAATGTTGTATAAACTGCATATTCGCTGTATCAAGCAATTTAAATAAAAAAAATCTTTCACTTTTGTCGGGGTGACTTCCCGGCCCTAAAAAATATATTACCGTCATGTACAGAATGAATTAAAAATATTACTCTTACTATTAATTTGGGGAAGT
>NW_022704401.1:2707198-2716461 GCF_011630105.1 Anneissia japonica | reverse complement strand
CTAGCCTACTAAAATACAAGAAACATTGGGGTTTCCCCAACAAGAAAAATAATTAAATTTAGGCCTTATTATAAACATTTCTTCGTGAACTGTCACCTAGCGTAGGCTAGCATTTTACTACCAGGCTATTATAAATATAGGCCTAGGCCTACATAGCCTAGATACGGTAGGGACACTGAACAAGTTTTGAAGTTGTTCAAATCACGATCAAATTCCAAATTTCGCTGAACGCGTTTAACATTTTGCCATTCACGAGCAGTCAGCCATATGAAAAGGGGAGGAGTTAACTTCCAAACGGAATAAACGGCTCGAACGACAAGCTTCCAAACGGCATTTCACAGACGCGTTTGGGAGCTTGTCATATAACAATAGTAAACGTGTTTGACCCGTTTCTGTCGTTGGGAATAATTTGTAGATCACGCCTAAGAGTACTACCATGTTCTAGAGGGCGTCCTTCAAATGACGGTAAAAGACGTTCGTGGCGAACGCGTGCTTTGTCTCTATAACGCGTGTTCAAGTTTCGAACGTAATTTTGAGTTCCGAACGCTATTCGATTGTCAATAGAGCGCCCCCTACCTCGTGGTAGTAGTACCCATCATGCCTAAACCCGATTTACCCTTTTCTGCCATCTTTAATTGCTACACCATGACATAGTGTCTACGTCCCCGTATGGGGAGTAGACACAAAAATATGTATACGATACAATGTACCCTCCACTATAATGGAATAAAAAAGATATACTTTGAAACACATGTCTATTTACTGCGTTATTAACTTCAATTTGATTATTTAATTATTAATTTGTAGTTAAATCCAATAAAACAAATAGTAAATGCCAAACTGGTATCCTTTGAACTGAACTTCCCTATGGTTCCATATTTCATGATTACTTCTTATACAGTATTACATCTAATTTTGTGTTTTTTTGCTTGTACAATATGTAATTGATTATTTATTAATATTAGCTACGGTATTATTATTGTTATTTTTTATTATTATTATTATTGATTTCATTATTATTGTTGTTGCTATTGATATTATTATTATTATTATTATTATTATTTATGTTGTAATGAAGTTAGCTTGTACTTCTCTTCACATTAGATTGATTGTATTTTTCTCAACTTGTTGTTTTTCTATGTTTTATGGACGCACCATTTTGTGTGTGCCACTGTTGAAAAAGTGAGAGCCAAATAAAAAACTGAAAAAAAAACCTAAAAACTGACTTCGAGTGTATTTGGGTACTACAGTTCGACCAGACTAATATGTATTGATGATGTCAACAAAATACCTCTTTACACGCTTCTGACAATTAGTTAGATTCTCACTATAGAATAAAATAAACCTACCCCGAAACTTGTGAATGTTTTTGTGCTGACTTTCTGTTGTTAATCTGAAGAAGTGCACCTGCAGAGTTTTTTGAACACCTTCCAGACCACTTGATACAAGCTTCAAATCATCATTGACTATCTAATTAAAGATTTAGTTGACAAAACCATGGTGTGAACCTGTATAACAATTTGACAGAAGTCTCACATGAAATTGAAAATATAATAATATAAATGAAGTGTTAAAATTATTTAGGTATAGCATTCCAACACTGTCTGAGGAACACTCATACAATGTCTGTCTACAAGCCTACACTGACCAGTGGCGTATCAAGGAGTCTTGAAATGGGAGGGACTGATGAGAGAGTGAACGTTTATTAATGCATTTTCTGCTCTTTGTTTTTTATCATCGTACAGTGTTTTAATAATATATCTTAACTCTTTACTGCATTTTAATGTTTTTATAGTATATTTATTGTTCTGATAACGTCACTTAACACGTTTTACTGTAGTTTTTTTTTTTATATATTATATCGTCTTAATGTTTTTTTTTACTGTTCTGTTTGGAACATTTTAAAGTTTCCAGTCTGTTTTTAACTATTTATGTTGATCGCTTAGCTTCAAAGCACATTTCTGTTCTATGTATAACAGACTGAATAGAATGAATTGAATTGGAAAGTGGGAGTGGGTGCTACCTCACAAAATAAGGTGATTTGCCTACTTGAACATTATTTTTTTGCATCGAGCATTTGCTGTGGGTGTTTGTTCCAATCAATAACTGGATTTCATTTCAACATATCTGACTTGAAGATGCAATGTCAAAGTTTACCTGTCATGATTGAGGAATGTTTAAAAATTCTTTTGTAGATGGTAAGACCCAATAACAAATATCTACAGGGCTTTTGTTGGGGGGGGGGGGGAGGCAGGCCTTGGGTGTAAAAATTGAGAATGCGGAACTAAATCCATATTCCAATGAAGACTTAATGGTCATTTTTAGTATTTTAACCCCTTCCCCCGGCCTTCCCATGGCATACTGTAAAACAGAATTAAAGCCTAAAACTAGAAATTGCAAATTGCAAGTGAAGTGCTGCGAAGTACAACTGCATAAAATGTTCTTCGAACAAAATTATTTATGCGAGTCAAGTGAAAATAATGAATAATAAAAATATAACAAATAATATGAGCACGACCCATTGTCTATATTAGAACAGCGTTGGTACTGTGTACAATAGTGTTTTGCTGCAGTGACATCTCTCTGCTGGCGACTCGCTGCTGCTGCTGGCGATGACTCGCTGCTGGCGAATCGATCTGCGCATGTGTATAAAATGGTATTTATTTCCGAAAACTCTATGCCAGTCTACAACAAGCGTCGCCTAAATGTAATAATTAGCATGTTAAATAGACTAGTAAATAAGTTTAACTGGGTTCGTAAATAATATTGGCCTCAAAATATTGTGGCTGAGGCATGAGCCGATTAAACGTAGAAATAGGAAACCTAGAAATATAGTAAAAACGCTGAATAGTACTCCAGCGTCGCGACATCATGCCGACGTTGGTACGAGTAGGTTAGTCTACAAACGTCGCCTAAAGTAATTGATTTTACCCGGCAGAACGAAAGAAGGAAACTCCGCTTTTCAGTTGTCTTAGGTGATAGTTTTTTGACAAACAATGACCTTTCAGAGGTCAAATTGCTGTCAAGAATATGAATTGGCTGCTTCGCAGCAATGAAAATACTTACACTACATACTTGGAGAACATAGGAGCCCAAAAATGGCCAGGATGTGCATATTATTACCAAAGGTGGAAATATAACCTGATTAAAACAAGCCTTCAATTTCATTTTATATCTCTGGTCTGTTATAGAAAAATATCTTACCCTATATTAGATTGCCCCTCACTTGCCCTCAAGATTTTAGGCACTGGTCCTAAAGTGAACTGTAGACCACATGCTACCAAGTCTCATGCATTTGGCATGAAACTTGCGCTTTTACTTAGACTCAATCACAATTTTTTCTGAAAATGCACATTTTATGACTAATGACAAGTGTCGTACAGCTTACTTAACAATGTCAGCCTACTAATTATTATACACAAAATCTTGTGGTGGCTCAATTTTCATGGTTTTTTTTATTTGTGTTCAAAAATTAAGACTGTTTTAGTTACCATACGAGATTTATCTGTGTTAAAAACATACTTCTTTATAAAACATACAATGTAACTTTAATTCATAAGTGAAATCTGTATATTAGGGAGCTTTCGATTTTGTGCGACGATGCGACGCTAGAACGAAATCACTCATGCGTGACCATCCTACCTGGTGTCCTACGTTCGTTGCATACGTAGATTTGGCCAAATTCTACAGAATCTACTCGACGAGGTGACCTTAACGTTCTTGCATGCGCAGATGACTTTTAGTGACTTCATTAGTTCTACATTCTACCGTCGTCGTGCTATCGAAAGCTCCCTACTATCAGTGACTGGAACAGTAATACGAAAGTACTATGCTACTGCACTGTAATTCATAGGCCTATTTTAATACACTATTTAGATAGGCTTTTTTTTCCATCTTGGTTTCAGGGGTAAAAAAAAAAATTTCAATTTTTTTTCAATCATACGGTAGTGTAGAATAATTTTTGAGAACATTTTCCAGAAAAAATGAATGTGATATGACCCTCCGTTATGGAGTTTACCAATTTTTAAATAACATGATGACAAGAATTTAGCACTAAAGCTCATCTTATTTCTGTTGGTTTACGCATGCACAATTGAAAGATCATTGATATTTTCAATATTTTCATCAGAACACTGTATGGTTTGAAAGTGGGCCCGATCGCCTAGGCAAAATCATTTCAGCCCATGCTATGGCTGTCGTTTGAATTTGTTGATGTTTGATACCAAAACAAATATATAAGGTTGATAAATATATGATCATTTTAATTACGATTTTTTTAAGAATAACATATTTAACATACGACCAACGTACTATGAAACTCCAATGCCTACTCTCATGATCATTATTGCACAGAACCAAATATTTGGTCTACGTAGGGTTTCAGTTGGCAACAGCAATTAGAAATGAACTGCATAAAAAATATTGTAAATATCTAATATATATTTGATATTAAATAAACATCCCCGGGGATGACAGTATACATTTTCCACGGAGGGCATCAGCGGATACCACATAGTAAAGTCATTTAAGTTATTTATGAAGATGAATAGCGTTGTAACCCCCAATTTGAGCCCTGCGTGGTGTGTCCATATCATCATGAGTGTGGAGGCTAGAAGGAGTACAGTGGATTTGTTGGAATACTGTACATGTATTTCACATTTAAAAATCATAAACTACTATGAAATGACTAGGCTAGTAATTCGTACACTTAAAATTCCTGATTTATAAAAAGCTATCTATCTATTTCATGGATGTTAAATACATTGCGGGTAAAACGAATGACATTCGTCGTGATGAGGGAGATTGTTTTGACTTAGAAATGTTCAATATTTCGGTTTCCACTGGCCTACACTCACTGATCAGTGCTATAGTCTAGGCATAGCACTTTGTCTTCCTAGCTCACTTGGCACGTCCTTACTGTAGCTATTTTATGATCCACTACTATACTGCAAGTCAAAATAGAAGGCTTCATCCACTGCTTAATTACTACATTACAACATTTATGATTCAGTTTGAGTTTTTACTAATAGAGGTAAGTTTTTGACTAGAAAATATCAATGATACTTTATTTCATTGCGCATCGGACTTCTAACGCTGGCCAGTTGGGTTGTGGTGTCAGATCAATAACCACGGCGTAATGTTTTTTTTTTATTATTAATTGTGGGATCAATTAAATATCTTCTCATCATGGTCAGGGTTCATGGTATTGGTGGCTGAGATAATAAAAATAAGATAAGAATGCGGTGGGTTCGCGAAATAATTACCCTGCCTACCTCCGACACTCGGCTGTATTAAAGTACAGTATACTGTACGCAAAAGCGAAAGCATTCCAGCGGATGCGATCTACAACAACCTCTGGAACTGCCTAAGTAATAATAAATAATATTAATTATTATACAAAGAAGTCTATGAAAAAACAATCTCTATTTCTCTTCTTTTTTTTCACCTTTTGAATAAAACAATATTTTTCTATGGTTTATAATAAATAGAGTAATGCATATGCATTTTTTCTATTAAAAAAAAATGTTTTTTATAGTGAAATTTTGCCGGGAATGGGCGTTAAAGCCCCATTCCCAGCAAAATTTCAGTTGTTAAGAAAAATCTAATTTTTGTATAATGTTATAAAGATTTATAAATATAATACGGAATTGCTAGTTTAACGGAATTTAGACATTCCTAAGAATGAAAAAAATGTGAAATAAGACTGAAATTTGATTTTTTTTTTTGTGTTCCACACAAAGAATAAATGCGGATGAATTTTCATGTTTGATTTTGCGATAGGTCGTGAGAAGAAATATCGTAGGCGCCGCCTATCCAATGCTGCTAGACTAGGCCTAGCCTTACCTCGATTTAGGTTTTGTTATCACACATAAAAACGGCTGACATGATATTTTCCGTTGCTAGTAATGACACTTGTGAAATATAATATTTCATAGGAATTATTTCAAATTTGTTCAAAAACTGATTCTGACTGAGATTTTGACACTTAAACAAAAATCTCAGCCTTAATCGAACGACCGCATTGTGCGAGATGTGAAGTACAAAAACTAATCTCATATTAGAGAGGGCGCACTTTATTGACTGTATAAAGTATACATAAAAGCGAGAGTATTCCAGTGGATGCGATCTACAACCACTGAGTTTGCCTAGGCCTAGTAACGATGAATTCGTCGAGAAAATGGTAATATTTTATGAGAAATAGGGCCGAGTCTGTATTTCTCATTTTTTTTATTCTTTTGCGTAAGCCTAAAATTCATGCCAATATTTTTCCATGATTTATAATAATTGGAGTAATGCAAAAGCATATTTTCTTTAAAAAATCAGTTTTTAGTGAAAATTTGCCGGGAATGGGGCTTTAAACTACAGAATAATAATATAACTTTATAAGGCGCCCTCATGAGCCTCTTACAAAAACGCGGAAACCTTATTCAAACACCATCATAATCATAAAGCGAGAACTGGGGAAAATTGGCCTATATGACATTATCTTGAAGGTTATCTTATTCTCGTCCTTATTTCAACCAACTCCCTGTTTTAACATACTCTAAATTTAGCAATTCTACTGCTTACCAATGACTACCAGAACTGATATTTGAACAATGTTTATGCTGCTGACGGTCAACATATTTACCACACGCAGTCAGCTCCTCTTCAAATTACAAGCGCCCTCATCAGTAAGAAATGTTGATTTTTTATTTATGCAAGTTTATTAGCCTCCTACGTTTTTCTGCGGGGCTATATCACCCACACCTGCTGGGCACTCGACTCATAGGGTCCCGAAAATCAGCACTCTGACCATGAAAGAACTTTGTTGATAAATAATAGAAATGTTTCCCTGATATCGACAGTAACATATGCCTATAGTATTATCTCCAGTGAAGGATTTAAGGCGGGGTGGAGGGAGCCAGCTCACGTCCTTTTAAAATTTGTTAAACATTTTTTTTAATGGTGATAAAAAAGAAAATTATATAATACAATTTTAAGTCTGTCTGCCATTTCCAGGTGCCATAACCATATTTTTTTCTTGCTATAGACCCTCCATTTCAAATTCCTGGATCCGGCACTGATATTATATAGGCCTAGGCCTATTATTTATTTCGTCGTTAAAAAAAATTTAGACAAACATGAACAAAAACAAAAAAAAACGAGCACATCTAAAATCCCACAATTGAATTTAAGGCTGGGATGAAAAAATGGCCCTAGTTTGAGGAAGCCACGAGGCACTCTTGAGGTCAGATTATCAAATCTTCGTGTGAAACTTCAAAACCTGAGATTTGTGTGGCGTAACGCCTCTGGTGCGGTGCGCAGGGACCCCGACGCCTGGTCCAAAGGACCCCTGGCTACCCATAGGGTCCTCGATCTAGCACCCTGTCCAAAGTAGCTTTGTTGATACATAAAATAATGTGTCTTACAAACGTTGAGTAATAATGGCCTCTCCATTTGGAATCACTTTGCTTTATACTCTCAGAAAGTTGTGCTTATAAAACATACTACATTGGCAGATCTGGAGTGAAGGGTCAGAGGTCCTTTTTGGAAACATTTTGGCCCCCTCCTAAATTTGAACCCAGATCCGCCCCTGTATACAACTTCAAGTTGCGCCTCTTCAGCTAATTATGAAGACGTGACCATGTTGAAACACTGACTGATGTTACGTACGCGTACGGTTCGAAATGTCTGAGTTTTCAATAGAGATGAACAAAAAGGGATGTCATTTTCTAATGACGTCCAATAAGCTTGTTTCTACTGATTTGATTCAAAATGTATTGATTTAGCTCACAAGTCATATACTGTACAGTACATAGTCGGTCAGTGCCCCTCCCCCACCAAAGTATTAGTTGGCCATTTCATATCTGAGTGGGTCAATTGGATAGGACTACACGTTGGTCTTTTTTCCATGTTTTTAGTTAGTAATCCATCTTTTTAAATATAGGCCTCATTTTTTTTCAAATTCCTGCAGCATTATTTTTGTGAGATTTCCTCCTTATAAATCTATTAAATTGGTCAGCTAATCCCCTAGAATGTGTGAGCTCCATGGGATTCTCCCCCTGGCCCCCAACCCGGCCTTGTGGTTCAATTCAATCTACCTCGAGCCACCCTACAAAAATATGGAATCTCCGCCACTGACTATCTTGATGCCTATTAAAACTAACATTAATTTACTGAAATTCATCCAAATATTAGTAGTTGGGGGTTTGACCTCTGGACACAATTTGGAAAATAAAAAGTTCTTATCAATTTTTTCATTGTTTTTTTACTCTACTGCCCAGAGATTGCGAACAGAATACAGTATTTCAAAAACATTTTAATTAAGTGAAGAGCAGTGGATTGCGCCTTCGGTGTCGATGGGGACACTAGATCCCTCGCTCCCTCCACCCTCCACTCGGCTGCCACTTGCTGGAGAATCATGAACAACCAGGGGTGGGGAAGAAGCCATGATTCTATCCAGTGGCGTAGAAAAATATTTTTCATTGGGGGGATGATTGGCGTGTTAAACTGCCCCTCCCCTGACGGTTTTTACCGGGCCTACCAAGTCGTCGTACCGGGCTGGGTAATAAGAGAAATGAAAGAGGGGAGGGGGAGGGAAAGAGAAAGAAGAGGAAAGAAAATGAAAGAAAAAGAGAAGAGAAAAAGGAAGATATCATAATGACCAGACTCACAACACCCATGCAACCCCTTCTCCACTTCAAAAACTGTCATAACTCCTTTGATCTATGCTGCCCGATGACGTAATCACTGGGGGACAAGGAGAAAATATCTATCTTTGAAAAATCTTCCCAAACCCCCCCCCCCACCTTTATAAATGCCCTTTCATCCCCCGATTCAACACCTTGCTTTTCATACGGCCTTGTTTATTTAATACTTTTGGGTGAATAAACATTAATTATTTGAGAAAAACCCCTTTTGCGTTTTCGACCGTTTTACAAACCTCTGAAAGTAAAGTTTTTCTCTTTTTTTTTTTCAAATTCTCTGTTTCACCTCGCTAGCTAGTGTTTGGTCCAGGTTAGGAGGCACCTGATCCCAGAAAAGATCAAGACTTAACCGATGCTAACCGGAGTACATAAACACAGATCTCAGGTTGGCGGTGATGGTGTAACCCCATACTTCGGTTTGGGTGCTAGCTTGGTGTTTATTGTTTTGGTTTTTTTTTTTTTTTGGTTTTTTCTTTGTTTTCTTGACTACAATATTGTATATGAGACCGCGATTATTTGCCCTATATTATAAATCCATCTTATTATCATTATTATTATTATTATTATTATTAT
>NW_022704401.1:2706587-2707144 GCF_011630105.1 Anneissia japonica | reverse complement strand
TATTGTTCTTTAATTTTATTAAAGAGGGCCCCTGAATGTCAGTTAACCTACTGGGCTAAACTAGAAGGGTTACCCTCTTTAAAGATGGTTGAAATAAAAAATTTAAAAAAAATATACCCACTCTGACCCAAGCCCCTGTTACGCGCCTGGTGTTAGCGCCAATGTGTGCCCTTGTGCGGACAGAAGATGTTCCCCCTCTGAAGCTGGAAACCTTGTTTGTGCAAAATAAATTGATGCAATTTGCTGTTATAGGCCTAATCAATAAATTCCTCATCAACCGATATAACCTTAACCATTCTTGGAATTGATATATAATTACTGATGTCATACACACCCTTCAGTGTGAAATTTGGCTCTCTTTGCAAGCGCATCTAACATCTAAGGAAAGAAGAGCTTAGATTGGTACCAGATAAAATAATTTTATCAACATTAATACATTATGCTAATTTTCATCTTTGTAAGCGCATAAGACGGTGCAAATTATTTCTGTGACAGTCTTTTGAAGTGTGTAAAGCTCCATTTTATCCCATACATAGTCAAAATATTGGGGGGGATGA
>NW_022704401.1:2704307-2706569 GCF_011630105.1 Anneissia japonica | reverse complement strand
CCTTGTCAAATATTGGGGGGATATATCCCCTCCATCCCCCCCGGGATCTACGCCTATGATTCTATCATGACTTTTTTAAAAAACTTTTTCTGACAACTCGTTGTTACGCCACATGTTTAACAGCCAGTAAACGCCAAGCCGTCTCCAACATAAAACAATAGAATTAATCGGGAAACTTCTCCAGGCGAGACAGTTGAAACTAGAACGTCCTTCTACGACTAGGGCAACATAATTTCATGTCGCTTTGCTTTTGGAGAAAACACATATGCATTATTTCTTTTAGGAGAAAACTTTTCTCTGATTCTTTTTCGAAAACCTTAATATTCGTTAAGTAAAGTTTATTTTTTGGCATCCCTTAATTGCCGAAGGGAAAGAATTCGACGAAACTTTTCCCCTCAAAAAATTTAAACATTTGGTTACAAAATACAATACTTCCCCGTCGAGAGTAAACAGAGATAAACGTACAAATAACCAAAAGTAGAATTCGTGATTTACTCTTATTATTAGTAATTCTAGATCTCCACGCGTGACAGAAGTGTCCCCTACTACACGCATGCGATTAAACCATTGTCATAATTATTCATACATTTTTATATTTATATAATGTTTTTCTCTAGAATTTTAGAACGTCTTCCCGCCGGGACTAGTAAATTTACTTCCCTGACGAGAATAAATGAGAGTCTGCTCCATTTGATGTTGGAGGAACACAATGTAAAATTCGACAGGGATTTTTTTTTTTTTAAACCTACAGGTTAAACATTCCCTGAAAGCCTAAATGCATTAGAGTATTGTGCTAGCCATGAGCATGGTGCATTATTAAAGTCAGACTCCGGAGGGGGAAAAATGGATATGTTGTAGAACTGATTATTCTAAGACAGTAAAAAGTTGTTTGACAAAAACATGGGGACCGGTGAACGAGATACAGATTTTTGAATACTTAAAAACTAATTCTTAATGCCAAGAGAAAAGTATTTTTATTCTATATAAGTTTACCTACAGTTTTTACAACATAATAGGCTACACTTTAACTGCAATGTAAATACTGTAGTTAACCTTCAGAGAACCTAATTTTAATAAATGGCCTAATTAATAGTATGATATTTTTTCCGTTAAAGATGGAATTCAAATGTGGTTAGATTAGCACGCTAGATTGATGGTTTATACTGTAGGCCAACCAGATATGGGACGAAAGTGTCTAAAACAGGCCAAATGAAATATGATCGCAATCTCTCACTGCCCCAAATAAATAATATTTAAATAACTACCTTGTTGTAATTACGTAATGGCCGTAGTTATAGCGACAATGACGCTTACGACCGAAGTACGTGCTTCTATCTGCCTATTATAAGAGTTTAAGATCGGCATGTACAGTACAGTATTTGTGTTTAGTTGAGAGCCTTCGCGGTTAGTGAACATTGGAATAACAGAAAGGAAAGGCTAAGCTATGTACACGGATATATATTCCTTTAGTTGTTGTATTTTGAATCGTGTTACAGTATATTTGCTATGAACAATTACACACACTGACATTAAATTTAATTTCATATTCATATCTCATACCGCCTCCACGCCTCATATATTTGGTAGAAAGAGAGGGTGGGTGGGTAAACGTCGTGAAAGGGTTTTTGAAATTTAACATGTAGTAACATGTAGATTCCTATGGCGCTAGCCACAGCACAGTGGTTTCAAACCACCAATCACAATGATGTCCATCACTGAAGCCTGAATTTACAGACATCACCATATATAAGAGTTTAAGATCATACAGTACGATTCTATTTTGTTTGCATTGTGTGGCCGTTTATTGTTTTTGTTTATCTCGTTTTCCTATTACTAATTATATATGTATATACAATTTATATATATATATATAATGTTTATATACAGTATTATATATATATATATATATATATATATATATATATATACACGTAGGCCTATATCTTGATATATATAAGGGGAGGTGGTCGAAACATCTGTGAAAGGGTTTTTTTTAAAATCTGCGCTAACCATAACCTAGTGAGTGGTTAGTAATCGGTCCGCAAAGTTCGAACCACCATGCCATGACTGAAGCCTTAATTTGCATACATCACACTATATAAGAGTTTGAAATGGGAATGCATATGGCTTTAGTTGATAGGAGAGCATTAGTGAACGTGGAGGAACAAGGAAAGACTAAGTTATGTAGGCGAGAAAGTACAGATATATACCAGTTGTTAAAAACATTTTATATTCTCAATATTGCTACAGTACCTCCCTGTA
>NW_022704401.1:2702084-2703789 GCF_011630105.1 Anneissia japonica | reverse complement strand
ATATATATATGTGTGTACAGTAAATAGGTTTTGTGGTTGGAGTGAGTAACCAGGGGGTACCATGTGTGCTGGCAGAGTAGTGTAGTTAGTATTGAGTTTTACGAGTGAGCAGTAATAAATAGTGTATTTTATATTGGATTCCATATGATTTGTTGCTTGCTGTTTCATTTTGTAGCTGAAAGAACCTGGGTGGAGATTATTATTGTATAGAGAGCTACGGTACATATATATACAGTATGTCCATATATCCAGTTAATGTTTCCCACAACAGTACTTTCCTGTACTCTCTGGACGACCGAAAATAACCTCTGAGGCGTATTAGGCGACCAATTATTTCTTTTTCTCTTATTTTTATTTATTTATTTATTTTCTTTTTTTAATTTTTTTTATCAGGGACAAGGATAAACCACCACACCCCCTTCTAAACCGTGCCCGTTATATATTTGGTAGAAAGAGGGGGTGGGGTGAATGTGTGTTGAATAATAATATACTGTATACAACGATATTTTGGATCATTATTTTTTCCTTATTTTCAGCAGCTTAATTAATGGATATCGACTTACTAAAATGTCAAATAATTATATCTTCCTTGTGAGGTGTACATCACCCTGAAACTAAAAAGAAAGCACAATCTTTCTTTCACTTCTTGTACTCTACTAACCAAACCGAGCCCGGCCTCTGCTATCAAATGAATTCCTTCGCATACAGCTGCTGTAGCCTTATATGCGGCGATGTATGCAACATAGGCTCAAGATTGGACTTCACCCATCACCTTCATTTTCATTGGTCGTTCAATCTAATTTCCCACCAAAAGATTTTCCCCTCAAAATCTATGCGGACCGATAGGTAAGCACTCATTGTGCTGTAATTGGTTGTGTACGAACTCGTATAGGTGTAGGCGGATCGATTTAGGCTAAGCCAAAATTTTTCCAGGCCGGACCAATATTATCCAAGGAGGACTGATTTTTGCCGGCCAAAATCAGTCCCCCGGACAAATTTTAGCCCGGACCAATTCGTTAGTTAAAATAATGTAATATGTATTTGTTTTGGTTTCAGGTTTTGAATTGTGTCTGTGTGTAATATAATAGTTGTAATAGCTGTAAGCCTTGTAATTGATGCAATTGTTGTAATCCATGTCAAGCATTGTAATCGATGTAAGTCGTGATCAACTGTTATCTGTAACTTGTCCATCTGTTACGTATCGATACACTATTGCGTGTTTTGTTTGCGGATATATTTTTGACGTGAATAAAGCATCATTTTTACAATACAAAAAGCCAAGAATTTGTGTCTGACTGAGTCACGTTCTCCCACAACATAATAAACACAAATACTCAATGGGCAAAATGTGTCTAACTATAATATTTAATGAACAACAACCGAATAAACACTATTAGGTTCCCATTTTAGACAGGTGCATGGCCGGCGGAAGCGGGGGGGCCGGGGGCCCGCCCCCCACTTTTTGGCGAAAAATATATAATGTCTGGAGATTTTTGTATGACTGCTGAGAAAGTTTACCTTACCGTTTTCATGAGGGGGAAAACCTTGAATTTTGAAGAACAAAGTAATTAGACACCTAGCTCAAAAGTCGAGAAAGGTCATTTCCCGCCAAAATTTTCCCGGGGGAGGAATGTTGACCCCACCACCTAGATTTGATTCCATTCATCTTATAAGCAGTGGTGTAAGACTGGTCTCTTATACACAT
>NW_022704401.1:2697569-2701883 GCF_011630105.1 Anneissia japonica | reverse complement strand
TGTCCATATCGCATTTGATCTAAGCCGCCAGGTATTCTCCGCAGTGGTGTAACCACCGGGGAACAAGGGGAAAATATCCATCTGTGGAAAATCTTTCCCCATTGAATGCCCTTTTCACCCGGGAAAGTGCGTGAAAATCTCAAATTTTAAATCCAATATTTTGTTGAGGTAGGCCAATTTCATCTAAAAATTGCACATTTTAGGAAGTTTTGATCAATTCCGACGAAATTAGAAAACAACATTTTTCGCGCACTACGCGCGCATTTTTTAATGTTAAAGCTTGTGCTTGCATGCTCTCCTTTGCCTTATAAATTATAACACATAGTCCCAAACTCAAGAAAGAAAATTTAAGGATAGATCGTTTATAAAAGAAGGGCCTCAATGTGTAATGATGTTGAAAGAATATGTTTGTAATAAATAAATCCATAAGGCAAATGCTTATATTCAGTTAAAAAAAAACGAGTGTGGCCATATATAACAACATAAGAGTAACTTGTTGAGGTAGGCCAATTTCCTCTAAAAATTGCACATTTTAGGGAGTTTTGATCAATTCCGACGAAATTAGAATTTAAAAAAAAAAAATTTGTCGCGCGCTTCGCGCGCATTGTTTAATGTTAAAGCTTGTGCTTGCTCTCCTTTGCCTTCTAAGTTATAATACATAGTCCCAAACTCAAGAAAGAAAAATTAAGATAGATCGTTTTACCTAAAAGAAGGGCCTCAATGTGTAATGATGTTGAAAGAATATGTTTGTAATAAATAAAGCCATAAGGAAAATGCTTATATTAGGAATTTGTGCGAATTGACTTCATTAGCCATATTATATTACCCCCAGTTTCAAATTGATTATTTTAGTCAAAAGATGATTTATGAACCCTTACAATACACTTGACGTGTTATTTTCCTGGTTAAATAACTAAAGCAATTATCCTCTGCCACTTTGTGTACTTAAGGATTACCGCCGACGATGTAAAGTATTGCTAATATGAAAAATCACCTGTTTTCTAGCAGTACATTTAGCTTGAAAATCTCCTTCACTCATCCCCAAGCTGAGACCGATTGTGAAATTCAATTAGCAGAACAAGACGTAAGATAACTGGTATGACAGCATATCTGTAGTTATTGACATATTTTTGCAGAGTATAAATCTGTGCTTGAATATTATCCCATGCTCGAGAATAAGCCCATGGATCTACTATTTGATTTGAGATGCTAGGCTATGTCCGAGTCCAGGGTGTATGTGAGGTCTCACTACAAAATGAGTCTCATCGTTAGAAAATGAAAAAATTAGTTCATATTACATTTTGGTAGATCACATTATAAGCTTTAATTTGGTCTTTGAATGGATAAATAGATCCAGAGATGTTAGCATTTAAAGTTTAGGTGTATGAGAACCAGGTTTTGAGAAAATCGGCCTCAAAGATAAACTAACCTGTAGAAATAATAGGAATAGATTTACAGAATATGCGAAGAGAACACTGTTTTTAGTAAGAAAATTCACTTAAAAAGTACACAATCATAAAATATAAGTATCAAGTTATTCAAAAACATTAAAATCAAAATTTTGTAAAAATGTTGCCTTTGACCTATTTTGGTGAATATCTCAATATGATTTCACCAACGATGCGTCTCATTTTGTGGAGAGACCTCACATTTATAATCATCAAATATACGATGTATTATTATGTCCTTTATTCTAACACTGTATTTACCTTCTTTTGATGATTATTATATATACATACATATATATATAAGAGATTATTATTGCCAGACATTTAATAAAGTGAACAAACGATATAAGTTTCCTTCTCATGGTATTTAATTTTTCTTCCACCTTGTTTATTCATTACACAGACATGTTTCGGAAAACAAATTTCCATCATCAGTGTGAAGCTAGGGCATTACAGTAGGTTCACGTTTTATAACTACTTTCACAGTGTATGTAAATTACATGATACACACACACCCACACCTGGGTTCACTCTAAAGCCGCAATCGCACTGGATTTAAAATAGGGAAATTTTTACCGAGACTGTGGGTAACATTCCAATGGGTAAACTTCCTGTCGTTCGCACTGGGATTTATTGACGTGGTTAGTTTTACCACAGGCCATGGTGAAACTAACCATTCGTACAGATTCAACTATTGGGGGCGCTAAATCGTGACGTTGACGCTCACGTACAACAGATCGTAATAAGCTAAACCGCCGGGTTCTCCTTCTTGTTGTGACAGTGTTTCTTTGGACTAGGCCCACATCATGTTGTATTTGTTGATAATCGCGATGGATTGTCTCACCAAGACCTAGCACATTTATTAATGCTCCATATATAAATCGGCCATTGAAACAAACCGAGTAAAAAATTAAGTGAAAAAAATGACAAAATTACTCAAAATCAAGACACAGCAAACACGCGCGAAATTAATCAAGATGTTTGTGTGTGACGTTTTATTCCAGGTCACAGCTCATGCGTAATTGCCTGACAGCCTGAAGGTCATTCACTGTGATGACTTGGGAAGGTTACCCGACTCGCGCTGTTCGCATTGGACTTTCCTGCTAGGTAAAACTAACCTGGTCAGTTTTCCTGGGCAAGCGGGACTCGGTTAAATTAACCGCGCGCCTTGGGTAAGTTTCCTGTCAGGTAAACTTCCTGTGCTGTTCGCACTGGACTAATTATGGTAAAACTAGCCAACGTGTTGGTTAGTTTTACCAAAAAAAGTCCAGTGCGATTGTGGCTTAACTTTCATTTTTGTTTAGCCAATTGGCTAAGCTAAAAAAAAAAATTTAGCCAATTGGATATTTGTTTAGCCAAAATTGGCTAAAATGTTAAAAATTGTTTTAGCCACTTATCCGAGTGAAGTTTCATTCAAATGTTTCGTACGGAAAAAAAATCGCGGCCTGGCCATTGAAATCATTATGCTTCGTATCTGCGCGTAACCTCTCGTAATCTGCTCGTAGGTACGTTTTGAACGTAGCTACGAACCACTACGAAGGTCATTGTTATTTTAATTAGCTTTGCAAACTTCGTAGGCTGGATCGTCGGACTGATAAACAATGCGTAAACAATAGTGAAATATAGTTTACCAGCTTTCAGCACGTGAACAATGTTGCAATTTACTAATAAACAATGTTAGAACTTTATTGTTTTGTTATTTCCTACCTTATTATTAGATCGATCATGTTTTAAAACTGTGTTTAGTTCGAAAGCTAGGTAACCTAGTGGGCCGTCAGTATGTTCGAATTTCAGTGTCATTTAGGCCTACGGCCTACATTTTCCCATAGAGGACAGCAGACAGTAATTTATACTGGTTGACTCTCCAATTCGGAGAATTTTGATCTGATATTGTTCTGCTAGTAGGAACTTTCTTCTTTTAAATAATAATACTGATGACAAGTCATGTACAAATTAGTACGATTTCTATTTAAAAATCACTTTGTTTATTGTTTACCGCAATTTGAAGCAGAACCTGCTAAGCGATCCAATACTATTGAACTACAGAAATCACTACTTTGCCGAAGTAAGGCTAGTCATGCTAGACCGCATTTTCTTCGTTTTTTACTCACTGTCGCTCTCAGCAACGAGGTTAACCTTTAACACACTTTACTGTGTTCTGATTGACGCGCACTCTGTCCGATGCTGGATTTTTGGGGTTGACAAGATGAACTGGCATTTTGCCAAATTTTATTTTCCATTGGGTTTTACATGTGACATTCGGTAATTTTACAATTAACGGACGTTAACTCTCTCAATATTTATTATTTATCGTACTAAATCAAGGCTACAAAGTATTATTTGATGAACAATCTTTTCACGTGTGTGTGTTGTCATTGAGGGCATCTTTTTTAACAGTTAAAGAGGTAAAATAATAAACATGCTTTTGCTTCGTAGGTTCGCTTCGCGTAGCCGGCCTTGCTTAGATTTGTTTATTTCAGTCTACGATGTATCTACGAAGTAAAAATGCAGTATATTGTGTCGGTACTGTAGTCGTTACCATCCAGCCACTGATTTTTATGCTGCCCACTTTAAAATAACAAAATAATTTGCGATGCACACAGTGACGTTTGTAGTCACACTAATAGAACAACACAATAAACGTCGCATGGCACTGGCAATGGAGTAGTGTAAAATGGAGATCTTGGCCTTGATCGTGCTGACGGAAAAATATTTCTATGGAGAGGTCGGACGAAAGAAACAATGTATTTCAGCAAGTATTAAAAAAAAACCATTTTTATTATTTTTAAGCTTTCGCCAAAATGGCTAAAGTAGTTGTTTTTTGTTTCGCCAATTCAAAATTGTTTTCGCCCATGGCAACTTCGTG
>NW_022704401.1:2694036-2697489 GCF_011630105.1 Anneissia japonica | reverse complement strand
GTGTATATATATTGCCTTTGTTTGGCTCTGTAATCATTAGTGGTCGTGGGACTAGTTTGGGCCCTACCTACTGTAAGCTGGTCGAACGTTTTGTTTGGGTCTGTACCCTAGCTGCACTGATGAGGCCTGGAAGGCCGAAACGGATCCGTCTGCAGATATTGGGATTCTTTCCAGTGGATGCTTAGTTTATTTTTTTCATTCTGATCGGATTTTCTCTACTGTTCCGTTTAAATTTTAATTTTAGATTGTTTTGCATTATATGGCCGTTTGCTGTTTTATGGGATGTAATAGATGTATATATAGTTGTATCTGATGTACAGTATATATACATAATATATATATATATATGGACAATTCCACATTGGAAGGCCAAAACCACCAAAAATTTAATCCACATGTATCTAAACCTGGGTTTCATTTTCAGAGCTGAAACATATTTTAGTCTTATTAATTCATATTCTTCAAAAACCACTGGTATTTGAGCATATGATTCAGAATTTAAAAACCAAAAAAAAAGGCTAATTTTAAAAATAATCCCCAATTATGCTTAACTTAACCCTTCCTGACTTTAATTATTCTGAATATTTGACTTAATGGTCCCTAGAACCCAAATGTTGAGTTAGACTCGGACATGGCATCTTACAATTTTCACAGCAAGTTGGCAGATATTGGGTAATATCACACCGTAATTCCGTTACCAAAAAAATGATTACTGTTTGTCAGAGAGCAAACCAATGTTCCTAAACTCAAGTTACTTTATATTCTCTTACTAGTCATACACCTTTACCATTATCACTCAGCGGTTTTCTTTGATCTTTGCTAGTTTTGTAGAAAACCTGGTAACGGAATTAGATGGTAACGGAATTACATTGGGTCATAGGAATACAGATAGAACTTAATTCACTATTACTAAAAATATACTGCCCATATTAATCCATAGCATTGATTCAGATTGATACTTATGTCCAGTGGAGCCTATTAAAATGACAAGGTGGCAGCAAATGACCTTAGCAACGGCCATAGTAACTGTGTAGATAGTGATAAGCTGAATTTAGTGATGATGTTGATGATTGTGATGATGCAGATGTCAGTGATGATGCTGGTGATAGTGATGAAGTTGAAGAAAGTAATCAAGCTCATGATGCAGGGCTTGAAATTAACTTTTTTTCTTGGTAGCACTGCCAAAATTTTCTGGCACCCCCCCAAAAAAATTTGGTAGCACAAGTAATTTTCTAAGTAGCACATATTTCTCCATTCTTTTCGCATCCCCTGAGATAATAAGTGCTGCGCAATATTTTATTCTTTATATTTCCTAACAAACCCCCACCCACCCACACCTACACTGTCCCCATGGATTATTATGTAAGAAAGAAGACATGAAAGAAAAAGAGAAGAGATTTTTAAAAATTGGGAAAAAAACAAGAAAAATAATAAATAAGAAATAACTAAATGAAGGAAAGAAAAAAGAAGAAAGAAGTAAAATGGTGGAAAGAAAATGACAATTAAAAAACTAAAAGAAAGGTAAGTATCAAAAATGAAAGAAAAATGATGAAACAATATTAAAAATAAAATAGATATTAAAGGGATAGTAAAGAAAAAAGGTGCAAGGAAAGGGAAAGTATTTCCTAGAAAATTACAAATTTCTGTTAATTTAACAGATATACACAATATAAAAAAGAAAAACATGAGCAGTAATAATGAGCTAAACTGTCTAGTCAATGGACTGCCAAAAGTCGCCGGCCGACTGTGTGATGCCAATTTTTCGGGCTTAAAACAAAGCCTAAATGGCCTCTGATAAGTGGGGAGCTGGAATCTCAGCACTCCCGAAATGTTGGTGAAAACTCTGGAACTCTGTTTAGGTTGAAATTATTATGTGTAAATTGATTTAGAGTTATCTCATAAAGAAAAAATTCCATCCACGCATATTAAAAATATGTCTGCCAATTTCCCCGCAAATGTTGCAGTAAAGTCGGCCGGTGGCTATTGTAACCAATGTACAGTATAGGCATTCGCATGTTAATGCGATTCTGCGGACCTATTTTCTCGAAATTTCCTGCACAAATGAAGAAAAATACTGAAAAATTTAAAGAAAGTGGTATACAGAAAATATAATTAATGTTTCAGTAATAATAATTAATAATTTTATAATCAATATATCAATCCACTTAAGTAATTGCAGATTTTGGCAGTCCATTGACTAGACAGTTTAGCTAGCACATTATTACTGCTCATGTTTTTCTTTTTTATATTGTGTATCTGTTAAATTAACAGAAATTTGTAATTTTCTTAGAAATATTCCTAACAATTGAAACTTTCTAGGAAATACTTTCCCTTTCCTTGCACCTTTTTTCTTTACTATCCCTTTAATATCTATTTTATTTTTAATATTGTTTCATCATTTTTCTTTCATTTTTGATACTTACCTTTCTTTTAGTTTTTTAATTGTCATTTTCTTTCCACAATTTTACTTCTTTCTTCTTTTTTCTTTCTTTCATTTTGTTATTTCTTATTTATTATTTTTCTTGTTTTTTTTTTCAATTTTTAAAAGTCTCTTCTCTTTTTCTTTCATGTCTTCTTTCTTACATAATAATCCATGGGGACAGTGTAGGTGTGGGTGGGTGGGGGTTTGTTAGGAAATATAAAGAATAAAATATTGCGCAGCGCTTATTATCTTAGGGGATGCGAAAAGGATGGAGAAATATGTGCTACCGAAAAATTGGCGTCACACAGTCGGCCGGCGACACTTCTTATTTAGGTTATAATGTAGCCTAGAACTTAGGCCTGGGCCTGTACAACTTCAGCAAAGTATCTTATACCTACATATATAACAATCTATAGTTTCATTTTCTTGTTCAATGGTTGTTTTTATTGAGAATTATTAAAAAAAAAAAAAACTGGTACGCCTTCCAACTTCGAAATCTCAGTATATTAATCGCCAGAGAACATCGTCACACTTCTAGTGTTTACAAAGGTTTCGCAGAGTAACATATCCCAAACATTGCAAGTTGCCCCGAATGATGTAATATTCCAGCATTCTGATTGGTTTACAACTTGCAATGGACTCAACATACCTTACTCGCCAGCTGGTGTAGTCGGGCGCACACATGGTTTGGGATGTTACTCCGCGAGATATAGTTTCGTAATTGGAAGGCCTGCTACCAGTTCGATGTTGTTTTGTTGTTACATTTTTTGTTGTTGTTTGTCAACACGAGAAACATTCCTTGTAGAATTATATATTTTTTATATATCTTGTAGATTAAATTAACCAATTAATTCAATTGTTGCACTCTATTAAATCCACGTTTAAAATTTAATCTTTAAATATTCATTTATATACTACTATTCAATTTTTATATTATTTCAAAACACGATTAAACAATCATTTTGCTTACTTTCTGCTGATACTTTGTTAAGAACGAAATAAATTGTTTGATAGAGGCCCATTACTAGTTG
>NW_022704401.1:2691946-2694003 GCF_011630105.1 Anneissia japonica | reverse complement strand
AACTCTGCTTACCGTCTACTACATTCAGTGAGAAACGTTCCCAATTCCAGGCTCCTCCTGGTAGACACAGACACCGAGGTTGCCAGACACAAAGTCATTTGACTCTTTGTACCCCGCTGATACGAACAAAAGAGCCGACTGGCTCGTTCAGTAAATAAATGGTAGTAAAGGAGTTCCTTTCTACATTATTTCATTTAATTAAGTTTCAAAATTTGCTGTGAGACCTATTTGTTTGTTTGTTTTGTTGTAAATTTCAAGATGTTGCTCATTGAGATGCATGTTGTTAAACTATAGGTGCTCCGTGAAGTCTGGCTGAGGTCATCATCAAAGAGTATTTTATACCCTTTGTTATCATCAGCCATGTGATTGAAGAAGCGTAATCTTATTTCATAATGTATGAGGTTTAGGTAATTCGTTTGGTTTTCAATAAAAGATGTCTGCCTTTGAATAGTACTTTGTACTTAGTAGTACTTTGAATATAAGGCCACGTAAAATAAAACAATTGGTTAGCATCCCCGCCCGACCATCGGAAAAGCCCCCGACCTGAATTTTTTAAAATTTTTTTTTTTACACAAAACACTCAAAAACTCCACCTCCCGAAGGCAATTTATATAGGCCTAGGCTTATTTACCATCCGTCCGAACGCTAGCCGACTGGGCTTCTCCCTGCAGGCAGTTCCATTCCATCATCGTCCCGTCTAGGCCTAGGCTAGCCTAGTCCTTGCTTCTATCTAGAAAAGGCCTAGTTTTATAGTAGTAGTATAAAAAGAGTGTATTTGTATACACGGTACAACCGATGCAAGCAAAGCATTAAGATTTACTCGGAATTAGGTTTACATTAGCAAGCTAAACTCCGATCCGATGCTTACGTCTCATGCTTTGTGCAGAAAAGCCAAGTCGGCCAATCAGCGTGTTGGTATTTCCATCACTTTGGAAGTAGACGTATCCACAGCGCGAAAGAGAAACAAGGAGGAACGCTCTGTGGTGACCGGAGACAAGACAAGACAACAAACATGGCTGCGCCCATCAGTTTAAAACTGTGGCACGTTCACTTCTTACCTGTGTGCAATATTTTACGAAATGAAATTTTAAAGATGGACTAAATAAAACAAATATTTCACGCTATTTCATAGGTAGGATAGCATAGATTAATTTATTATGCCCTACTGGAAAATATATAGTGGCGAGATAGTGCATGCGTATATTAGTGAGTGAGCCGTCCGGCTGTCTTTTGGACTGCCTACAATTATTAGGACGGCAACTTTTACCGTGACGGCTTGGACGGCTTGACCTAATCAGCTCGGCCTAGCCTAATTGGGCCTGGTCTACCTTTAGCAAATTCTTTATATTCTTCAAATCTATCGAATGCTACATTAAACTAAAGCTAAATCATATTTACATTTGATAAAAACAACATTTATTGATTGAATGTACATTTTCGTACCAATAATCGGTGGGGATTACTAACGATGGGCGTGGCCCGCTCAGCGGCTCAGTGCCACGCCCACTGGCTTCCATTTTGGAAAAACAAAATAGGCCGTCTATTTTGTTTTACTGGCGAAACCCCTGCAAGGCATCAATGATGACTGTTGTTTTGTTCCAACAACAAACCCAGTATGATCCAGTTATAATTAATGTCCAGCAAACACAAACTTAAACACAAGGCATGGAATTAATAACAGTATTCACTATTGAGTATTATCACTATTATTTTATGTACATACTCTCTAGTATAGTTGTTGAATAAACAATCACAAATAATAATCAATTGTACAAAATGGCAGTTCAAAAATTACGTTTCTGTTTATGAATGGACAATAATGAATTATTATATGACTATGACAAACTTCAATCTTCTTATTTAGCTTTTGTTATTTTTATTTTTAATTTCACATCCAACAGCAATTACTGTACACTCGCCACTTAGGATGGAATGCTTTATAAACCTATTATCGATATCATCAGTTCTGTAAACATACAATGTTGCATGTTTTAAAACTTCATATATAGGAATTTCAATATGACTGTTATTCATATAGGCAAAGTTTATCTGCTTGC
>NW_022704401.1:2681918-2691768 GCF_011630105.1 Anneissia japonica | reverse complement strand
AGGAGGTACAGGTAAGAGTAGCACTCAATAAAGTAGTAAAAAATCGAGCAATCCGATGTTTTTATACCAGTCTCCTTCGCTTTGACGGTGATCGCTTATTTACCAAGAATAAGATGAGCGCACATCGACACGGTTTTAGTGTACGACGTCACACTTTAACAGTAACAGTCTAGGTCATGCTGATTGGTTGATACAGTACATGTAAAATGAATGATAACATGTTTTGCGTACTGCCTGACTGAAAATAATGGGCTGTACAAGTTGTAAATAATTGGGATTTGGAGGGAAACTCACCTTCCTGCCGCTTAAAAAATCTACTCGCGCTATCAAATGACCTTGTTGCACTGAGCGCGACAAAGTTGAAAAAATCAGGTCGCAAATGCGACCAAATAACCCTTAATTTCAAGCCCTGTGATGGTACAAGTAATGTTAGGCTTATAGTCAAAAGTGATAATAAATTGTCTATATATCCGACCTGAAGTAGGTGGTTGTTGAGTACTTTTGCCAGAAGAATGCCAACAAATTTGTTGGTCAGGTTCTTGAAAGTCACAATGACAAGTTTACCCTAAAGTTTGTTAGAATAATTGAATTTTGTTAATTTGTGTGGCCAATTGACAACATTCATAGATTGTGGATAGATCTTGCATAGTACCGAGCTATGTGAACCATAGATGGATAGGCATTCTAGAATAGCCTTTTCGGATTATTGTGGGTGCAGCAAGTGCGGGTGCAACACCTAATATTTATGCCTACTGTAGTGTAGTTAAATTAGCTTTGAATCATATGATGTAGTTCTATAAATTACAGTACACTAAATACAGTACTATCAACAAACTGTTTTTGGATAGTTTGATATTTTATTCCACCTCCATGTTCTATCGGACATGTAACTCCATTATTGTGTCGTGTAATTCCGTTTCCAAACAAAACCATACAAATACAATTAACCACAGATATATGAGCAGCAAACTTTCTTAACAATTTAGCCACATCTTATGTCCAGACTATGATGCCAGTCATTGATGTTAGTTGGTTATAATATTCAGACAGAACTTTGTGTTACTTGAAAAAAATTGAAATTGATAATTTCTGTGTAATTCCGTTTAACAAAATAAAACTTGCAACAGCCTATGCCTACTGTACTTGGTTAAAGTACAGTAGCTAAAAATCATATGATGCACTTCTACAAGTACACAAAGATTACAGTACATCCAATTCTTTTTTCCTTATGTCCAGACTGTGATACCAGTCACTAATGTTAATTGGTTTTCAGACGGAATGTTCCGTGATCAAAATTAAAATTGAAAATTTCTGTGTAATTCCGTTACCGAAATAGAATTGGTCAGAATTTCAAAATATTGTTAGTTTTTTTTTCCAAGTACCACTGTTTGATATTGGTAGGTGTATGTAATACTTACAGTACATCTATAAAAGTTACTATCCAACGCACGCCCTAATTTTCTGGGTTTTTCAAAATAAGTCAAAAATGTTGTGATTTGCAATACCGATATAATATATATGATATTGAAGAAAGTTAGCCGTTAACACTGTTGAATAAATATAATATAAATCATCAAAGGTACATATACAGTGTTTAATAAGGACATGATGAAACATCGTAGGCTACCCTGTAGCTTTTCAACGAATAAAGTCCTATGAAAAATCATTGTGTAATAAAATGTCTCCGACGGGATTCGAACCTGCGACCTCTCGCTGACAAGGCGAGCGTCATAACCACTAGACCACGAAGGCTTCATGGTTGAACAGGTCCAAATACCCGTCGGGAACATTGTATTACACAATGCTATCATTCCTATTCTTACTGTATTAAAATACTTTCCGAAAACCGGATCTCCCAATTCCGAATTCCGGCCAAATTCTCAAGTCTGGAACAATAAAATTACCTTCTGAAAACTGGACGGCCAGTTTAAAACGATTTATTGACGAAATACGTTAAATAAATCACTGGAGACACATCGACTGTAGTAATAACAACTATCAATCACAGAACAACACCACGTGTACGATGTTGGTGTTGATCGTGTGACACGCCGATAGCGCATTAATTAATTAATTGCAATAAGCCTAGATTTCATTTGTTTAATAAACTGATAAAAAAAAGTTCATGAGTGTGTTTCCTTTATTAAGGAACGTATCCTTTTCTCACATTTTGCATTCATTCTCACGCTAAGGCAAACCAAGCGGTCCCAACTTAAGGCTATCAATTTCATAAAAACAATTGCGCATGACACTTTGACTTCACCTCTGATTGGATGACGCAGTTTAGGGGGCGCTGCATAAGTTAGCACTTATTTTTAGCATTCAGTGACCCACCAAGGTTATGCCAGCGGCATTGAAAACCAATCAAGCATGCAACCACGTTGAAGCGAAGCAGAATATGGCGATCAAACGAAAAATAACGCTAACACTTATTATAAATTACGATACACATTAAGTTGATTTGTGTAAATTTTTATTGATAATAGACTTCGACACAAAAAAATCACCCTATATAAGGGTTTAAGATCAGCATGTACTTGTGTTTAGTTGATAGTAGACCCCTCGCGGTTAGTGAACATTGGAATCAGGAAGGAAAGACTTAGCTATGTACATGGATATACATTATCTGTAACCTCTGAGGCATATTAGGCGACCTTTTTAGCTTTGGCACTAAACAAGCAGAACAAAAAAACTGATGCCAGGATTAATAATAATACAGTCATTGGTGTAGTAGTGTGACACAGGGGTGGATCCAGTAGGGGGAACGGGGAGCCACATGCCCCCTCCCATTTTTGTTACTAAATTTTAAAAATTTCAATGCATATTAATGTTATGTCTACTCATCTATTCTGAAACTATGGTGCTCCCCCCCCCCCATCTTCCGTTTGGAAAATTCTGGATCTGCCCCTGTGACCAGACTATCAACAGTACAGTAACAGACATCATACCAATTTTCTCCACTATTCACCATTCGTCTATAGTTCAATGACAATGACTAAGCATTATTTTTATGAACGTAGGTATGTTTAATTGTAAATTGTTTAACTAAAACTAAATTAAATATGACTTTCTATACATCTAGCTATAGGCTTCTCCCCTGGAACCCACCTGGGCTTTTTCCCTGGCTCCCAGGCAAAGCTTGAGCCTCTGCCGAATGCATAATTGTTAGCTCAAAATAGGAATTTTAAAGTAATTCGTAAGTAACTTGCACAGGCTGCTGTTCGCACAAGTGAATTTTTTTCCACCCGAACTAGCATCCTTTCGAAGTAAATTCTGCTCGAATCTTCAAACTGGCATTCGCTCAAAGTGGCATCCACTCGAATTGACTGGTTCCCCATGCAGTACAGTAAAGAATTCATTGAAGATTTATGTGCTAAATCTCGCAGTAAAACTGTTTACTACCAGGAACCAGTACAAATATTGTGCCCTCTCTGGCCTGATTGAATGGCCTTTTTCCTGTTGCCTTTTTAGAGCACAGTGCGATTTCGTCTAAATGGTAGTCCATAATAATTTTCAGTAAAATAGGTAGCACAAGTGTCTCGTGTTTCGAAGTGGCTACAGCACCAGCCTCCTGTTTGGTTGGTATGCAAGTGAGCTCTCCGGGGTTGTGATGGACGAGAGGCGAGGCCAATGGATTAAACCCATTTGAAAATATTTTAGATGACGAGGAGGTGGTACAAGTCTTACTGTATACCTGCACCCGTTCAATTCTCAGCGCTGCCTCTCCTTGTGTTTCAGCTGGAGGGCTGAAACACAAATTACAATAGCACACCGTCTTTCAGAGGAGACCTTTAAACCAGCTTTCCGCAAACTTTTTACTTCACGGCATATTTACGATTCCAGGCAGAAAACCGCGGCCCAGCGGCCCAGCCGCGCCATGGACCAACATAACAAATCCTGGCAATAACTTTTGATCATGAAGCCTCCATGGACATACAATATTTTGGCTTCATTATCTGTTTTCTCAGTGATAAAATTTCATTGTATACAAATTAAATATTATTTTATTAAATAAATAATACCGTACATTGTGTTTCTCCCCCCCCCCCACACAATTGTTGATTTTTTTTTTACCATGATTCAACCAAACACGGTTCAGCCACACACGTCATAGCTTTCTCCTTCCAAAAACTTTTACGCACACTCTGTTACTCCGCAACTTTGAAAGACTACTTTACTATACAGGTATTATGTTTAGTAATAAAGTATCCACATAGCCATTCGGTTATCAAGAACTGTGTGGTGTTTCAATTTCCAGACAGCTTCGCGGCCCTCCAAAAATGTTTCGCGGCCCAAATTTGGGTTTAAACCGTTGGTCGTGTGCATTTATGGCCCATGTGCACATTAAAGAATGCAATACACTCTTTGGAAAAGAGTAGGGGATTGTCTCCCGGTGTACTGCCCAATCACCACCAGAAGGATCCCACTCAGTGGAAATAAATCTTCTTGACTTTCATGGGCTATCCTTGGTGTTTACACCAAATATATTCAAACCAATAGAGAAATGTGTTATAAAGCAAAATTATTTGGAATACATTATATGCAGTAGCTTGGATCATGCAGACGATTTGAGCATTCCGACAGAATCAAAGGAAGATCTTAATAGAGGCCTAAGAAATACTGTACTCAGTTTATTAGATCAGTATGGTATGACATTAAGTCTTCAGAAAACAGATCATGAACTGGCAAAGTGGTGATCCATCAGTAAAGTATCCTGAATCCATTTGCACTCTGAATGGATACCCTTTGAAGAAGGTTAAATCTTTCAAATACCTTGGATCATAGATCGCTTACAATTCATTCAGGACGGGTAGTTATTGAGTTGCAATATCAAGAAAATTGTGCTATTGGAGCATTCATTGAACATGAACGATTCCTTAAAAACTAATAGATGAAACTTAAAATCAGACTCATCTTTCTAAATGCAATCTGTAGAAGAAACGTATGGGTGCCAAGCATGGTGAACTTAAAAATGTCCCTGCGACGGATGATTTTAGATGGCTTTAGACAAAAAAAAATCCTAAAAGAAACGAAAATGTGGACGGTAATGAAATAGACTAGAGGTACGTCTATTCAAATAAAGATATTTATAGAATAACCAAAATGCCGAATTTGAAGTCATATGTTCAAAATCTCCAGCTTAATTGGTATTGTCACGTTGTGAGGATAAATAATGACAGTTTCCAGAAAATGTTTATGTTTGAAAATGAGAAGCAGAAAAGAAATGGTAGACATCAAGTAAACAAAAATCCAGAAAGAATACATTACATTCTGATTTCCTAAATGCATGCTACAGGTAATGTCCAAATACACCAAAATGGATCAAGATCTGATGGGAGCTGATATCTGTGTATAGCATTCGTGCAGGTATTGTAACACTAATAACTAGGCCTAGTGTAAGTCTCTGCCTAGCGTAAGACCAGCCTAGGCCTGGCTAGTCAAGGTAAAGCCAACTTGGTACAGACATGACTCTTATCTGAAAAAAATATGTTTTGTTTATTCTCTATATAGATTATCATGGTAGTCATCCTGGAATTGAACCAATGGCTGTATCTTCCCCATCATCAAGTAGCATACCACACTCTGGTACTGCCTTCCTACCAGGATTCTTGATGGGGGATCCTATGCCCACAGCATCTGTAAGTAGATGTATTAGTGATAATATTATAATTTTTTTTCTGATATGCAATTACAGAATTCAAAATATTATGTAAAATATTAATGGAAATAATTTGTGTACATTTATCTACTAAAATGTAATCAAAAATTTAAACATTTAAAGATTAATGTTGATTAATACTATAGCTTAAAAATCTAAGAACTACAATACCACTATCATCCTCTGGCTGGCAAAAATGTACTACTGTACAACAGCAGCAAAGTAGTCTCATTAGTCTGGTTTTCAGAAATCATTTGTAATATTATGGGTAAAAACCCAGCAAACGTCTGTTTTACGAATGACGATATTACAAATGACCTTTGCTTTTTGATCATCGACAAAGTAATAATGATAAAAAGTCTGATTGCGTACATTTTGTATATTTTTCTTAATAATAAAATCAGATTTGTTGTACTTATTTATTGACAATTCAATTTTTTCAATTTCTGCCATAATAATCGCTAATTCAGTTTCAACGAACTACCACCAATGCCAGTCGTTAAAATTAGCGCACATGTTTACGATGACAAAATAAAGTCAGCAACTTATTTGACACCGCGAAGCTAGATTTTCACGAAGTGAATGTAAACAACACAATTCAGCGATCTAAAAACTGCAAAAAAAAAAAGAACACGACAGAAGGGTCTATAAAGTATACAGACTTTTAAGAGAAATAAAACAATATTTTGTTAAATGGGAGAATGCTAGCGATTAAAATAATTTGGTTTTTATCGAAGATAAATTTAGCTAGGGCCTAGTAATCTACTACTATTGCGGTAGACCACGCTGCTGCACTGTCGGTTGGTTCGTACTACCTGGTCGCTTTAGTATATATCAATGGCAGAGGATAGCTAGGCTAGGTAGTGGAAACTGACACCTAATACGAATTTGTCAATTTTTTTGACGAATACCTCTTGGTACTACAGGTTCGTAAAATACAGTAATGTTTATTAAACAAGCCTTTCCACTGTGTGACGTCAACGGCCTCGAAGCTGGCTGGCTGTTTATCTGGCTCTAACTCGAACACAACTAGGGAAAATCGTATCATATTTCAAGATATAGATTAGTGACTTCGACGTGAACCAGGCTTTAGTTTATGTAGAGCATCTTGTGTGTATGTTTGTTGTGTGAAGGGGATTGTCACTATGAGTAGAACAATGATTAAGTTCACTGTTAGCCCATGTGATGAATGGGGCTACCACCTTATCGTGGTGAGGATGTTTGCGTGCTCTCTTGACCTGAAGAGCTATGTCGGCTGGAGTCTAGTACTCCTGTTAGAGTCACCCATGCCTAAAAGGTCGACAGGTAAGAGCCAGACCTAGAGTGCCCCCCCCCCCCAAGGTCCTCCAGGTTGCGGGGTTGGGCAAAGGGCTTTCCCATTCTCATAAAATAACAAATTATTACCAGAAACCAGAAACAGAAATGCCGAAAGTTTAAACCTTGTAAGAGCCGTGACACCCCAAAATGGTACAATGACGCCTTTGGGTGAAAGTCGTGAGGAAGCCCAGAGGCTTATTACATCAATGGTGAATCTAAAGAAACATATAAAAATTGGAAATTGGAATGTAAGGACTCTCTACCAAGCGAGAACCTAGCTCAAGTAGCGAATATCATGAACAAGATAAACATAAGCTTACTTGGAATCAGCGAGAGCCACTGGATGGGGAATGGTAAATTTAACAACAGGGGAGACAATTGTCTATTCTGGAAGAGATGATGACATACATAGAGAAGGTGTAGCAATTTTAATGTCAAAAGAAGCAGAGAGAGCATTAATTGACTGGACAGCAATAAGCAAGAGAATAATCAAAGCAAGATTTTTTTCTAACTACATTAAGATGACCCTTTATCCATACATATGCCCCCACGGAGGATGCAGATGAGGAATACAAAGACGATTTCTATGTAAAACTGCAGGAAATTATCGATGCTGTACATAAGCATGATATGTTTTAGTCATAGCCAGAGACATGAATTCAAAAGTCGGAGGGAAAAATGAAGGCTATAACAGAGTAATGGGAAAAAAACGGTCTAGGAAGCATGAATAACAATGGTTGCAGGTTGTGCGAATTCTGTGACCTGAGGGAGCTTGCAATTACAGGCACAGTGTTACCACACAAAAGAATCCACAATTTTTACTTATTATTATTATTATTATTATTATTATTATTATTATTATTATTATTATTATTATTGTTATTATTATTGTTATTATTATTATTGTTATTATTATTATTGTTATTATTATTATTATTAGAGATTCAATGAATACCATACTCCAGCTAATGTTTTCTTGCAGTTTTCGATTTGTCTTAATCTGTACACTTCAGTTCGTTAAACCCGAATTTTTTCCCTTCATTTTCCTCTTTTTAAAAAAAACTATTATATTCATTTATTTTTGTATTGTTTTCTTTATTTATATTTATTATATAATAATAATAATAATATAGAAATTTATATAGTGCCTTTTGCCAAAGGATACAAGGGATATATGTCTAATTGCAGTTCATTTAGCAGTGTATTGGATCATGACCGACTCTCAAACTTGTTTTTCTCTCCTTTTTTAAACAACTCTGATGACTTTACCTCCAAAATTGACACAGACACTAAATTCTTTTCTAATAACAATCCTAGAACATCCCAATATTATAAACCCAGTGAGTTCCCCGTCAGTATGCCACATGACTGCTTTTCCACCATTTATTTTAATTGCAGAAGCATTCTGAAAAACCTTGATCAAATTAAACAACTTTTAAACTCACTTAACATAACTTTCGACATCATTGGGGTAAATGAAACATGGCTCAAATTCGACAATCCCTTGATCCAACTCCCCAATTATCACTTTGTCTCTAACCACAGAATGCACAAGGACGGTGGTGGCGTTGCCATGTATGTTCGTGATAGCCTTCAATTTTCTATAAGAGATGATCTTATACCCGATTCACACGTGAAGTTAAATTTAACAAAAAGTAACAAATTGTAACCGAGCCATCTCCCAAGTTATTCGTACCAAGATATAAAGCATTGTAATGCCAAGGTTGTGTAAAATTTATTCAGTGTTTATTCAATGAATCATTTTTTCCCCTACTGCAATATAGGCCTAGCCTAGCCCTAGTTGAGAACCCCTGTCACAGATGGATTGGTGAACTCACCTTCACAGTAAACATTTGAAGCAATCAATGCCCTGAACAACTGCTGTACTATTACTACTAAATTAGGCCTTGCTTCCGACGTTTCTGTCGACTCTTGATAATACTAGTAATGGTACTAACACCATCCCCACCTTCATTTATGTATATCTTCTTCTACCATTACTAATTAACATCGATAACAATTGTAATTCATCCATCATTGAGAAAAACTAGGCCTATCTATTTCTAGTGGATCGGAGTCGTCTGCAGAAGGAAGAAAATTCAAAGAACCCCGAGAAACACAGTAGATTGTTGTGTTGAAATTCCTGCGCATGCGCAGATCCATCCATGCTACATCTCGGAAGCTTTACCAGCCTCAGCGAAGCTGGTAAAGATTACCGAGGCATTCCGAGATTTTACAAGGATAGGTACTTTCACACGTGCCGTAAAATGTTACTTTTGGTTACATCTTGTCACATTTGGTAAGATTTTTGTATGTATGAATCTGAGTCTTCTCCCCTCTACTTGTGAATCCATTTTTATTAGTTCCTATGCATGTAATGCAATAGGAACTATTGTAATCACTCTGTCACATTTCTTTTGTTTTTTATTGTGTGTAGTATGTGTGTGCGTATGTGTGTAGACATTTATGCAAATGCGCATGCGTTTCCGACATTTTGTTTTACATCGCGATGCGAAGTTCGATGTGGATTTTCTGCAGAGTTCAGTCAGGGCTCATGCTAACCGGTCGGCATGCATGAAACTATTTTGGTTTTACGCCAAAAAAATCAACTGTTGTCTCATAGGTATTTTGAAGAAGGCCTAAAATAAAACAAAAAGGTTTTAATACTTGCTGAAATACATCGTTTTTTCATTTAGATCTGCATTTTTACACTATTTCCATACGACGTTTGTTTCTATCGTATGAGTAGTCCATAGAGCTATTAAACAATTAGAGTGTTGACAAGATGGCGCAGCAATGCAGAGTTATGTATGTGTACCATCCAAGATGGCCGTCGTAGTAAAGCGCCACCTTCAGGCTTAGTATACATATTAT
>NW_022704401.1:2677095-2680451 GCF_011630105.1 Anneissia japonica | reverse complement strand
CCTGTCACAGATGGACTGTTGAGCTCATCATCACAGGAAACATTCGAAGCAATCAATACCCTTAACAACTGCTGTACTACTGTCTCTTATACACATCTAGATGTGTATAAGAGACATATATATATGTGTATGTATATATATATATATACACGTATATATATATATATATATATATATATATAGGGCCTATATACTTTTTAAGTCCTGTATCATGCATAGGAACGTTGACGCCTGCAAGGCTCTGGTTGAAATATATAGGCCCCATTTAAAAAACATTTTTATTGGTATAATCTACAGATCACTCTGCCTTGACCCTAAAAAATTTACTGATGAACTTGACTCTATCCTATCCACATTATCAAGAGAGAATAAAATCGTTTATATCCTTGGCGATTTTAACATTGATATCCTCAAACATGAATCAGACAATGACACCCGCCATTTCGTTAACTCCCTGTTTAGCAACCATTACCTTCCCCGTATCCATAGACCATCTCGTATCACCAAAACCACTGCTTCCCTGTTAGATAACATTATCACCAATGAATTTGAACCTACACCTACTGTAAGTGGATCACTGTATAGTGATATTTCTGATCATTTACCTGTTTTTAATATTACTGTACTTTCTTTTCTAATGGTGCATGGAAGAAAGAAATGTGAATTGCTTCAGAAGATTTAATTCTCCTGCCTTAGAACAATTCTGCCATGAAGTGTCTGCTCAGCAGTCCCAAGACCCTAATGTATCTTCTACCAACTTCGAAAATACCCTTAAATTACTTTATGGTAAACATTTCCCACTTCAAAACCATGTAAAAAAAGAACGAAAAATTAAATCGTGGATGTCTGATGGACTACTTAAATTCATTAAATATAAACAAAAATTGTATGCTAAATTCCTTCACTGCCCCTCTACTGCCAACGAAAAAGCCTACAAACAATTCCGTAACAAGTTAAACTCTTTAATTAAGACTGCCAAGTATAAGCATATTCATACCACTTTCCTTAAACACAAAAATGATATCAAGGCTACCTGGAAGACCATTAATTCGCTGCTTAAATAAATCAAAAGCTCAACAATCTGATACTTCCCTTAATTGTGATGGCACAATGACCCAAGATCCTCAAAAAATCACATTCAACAAGTACTTTGTAGAAATTGGACCATCCCTTGCCAGCAAAATTCCCCATGCCACCAAATCATTTAAAGATTTTCTTCCCAATCTAACTCCAAATTCATTGTTTCTTACACCAGTTAACAAAGCTGAAATTTTCAACATTCTTTCCTCTTTTGACCCCAACAAAAAATACATTGCAAATTTTATTTCCTTCCCATTATCCCATATTTTCTATCTCTCATTATCTTCTGGTGTGTTCCCAGACAGGATGAAGTTAGTGCGACTTACCCCTATATATAAGTCTGGTGATAAATGTGATCTTTCCTACTATCGCCCTGTTTCAATTCAAACCTTATTTTCGAAAGCCTTGGAAAGAGTAATCTACGATCGAACATTTTCATTCATCTCCAAATAAAACATACTCTACAAAAAACAATATGGTTTCAGAAAAGGACACAGTACATCCATGGCCCTCATCGAATTAACAAACAAAATTGTAACTGCATTTGAAAATCGCCATCTTTCTATTGGAATCTTTATTGATCTTTCCAAGGCTTTCAACACTATTGACCATGATATACTTTTGCATAAATTATATCATTATCGAATTCGCAGACCCGCATTTAAGCTCTTCAAAAGTTCTCTGTAATCGTGCCCAATGTACTAAATATTGTAATTCAATTTCAAATTTCAGTTCAATTACCTGTGGTGTTCCTCAAGGTTCTTTACTTGGTCCCCTCTTATTTATTTTATACATCAATGATATTCATCTTTCTTCTATTCTCAATTTTTTCCTCTATGCTGATGACACTACCATTTTTTATTCCGATCAAAATACCAAATCATTATTCGACACTGTTAATGCCAATCTAATTCCCATGTCCCAATACTTTGCTGCAAATAAACTCTCCATCAATTATAAAAAAAATGTAACTTCATCCTGTTTGGGACCCCTTAAAAATGTTAAAATATTGACCTTCAACCCATAAGATCTACAGTGTTCTCCCCAGGCCCTTGAAGCGTCAAGGTACCATGACGCCTTGGGACTTCGTCACGGTTCACTGTGATGCTTCCAAGCTGGCTGTGACGCTTGATGCGTCTTCCGTGACGCTTTGAAATATCGTCAATAAAATAATTCAAAATAAACATTGCTATCCATGTATCCTAGTTTGAAGAAGAGTGAGTGTGAAAATATTTGAAACACAAAACAATGCTATCTTACGATGTTGGTTTATCAGCCCAAGTTCATCAATTTTTGATGTGATATGGAAGAAGGAGAATGTTCTGGAAAAAAGGAAAATAGGGCTTATAGTTAAGATACCGAAAAAGGGGGACTTGAAAGATTGCAAGAACTGGTGTGGATTGATACTACTTAGTGTTTCCAGCAAAGTGCTCAGCAGAATATTAATAGATAGAATCAGGAACAGAATTGATAATAGATTGAGGAAAGAACAAGCTGGGTTAGGTGAGGCAGAGGAACTATTGAACACATTTTTATCCTAAAGAACATTATAGAACATGTTCCTGAATGGCAGGCAACAATATATCTTAATTTCGGTGACTTTGAAAAAGCCTTCGATTCCATACATAGAGAAGGCCTATGGATCATTATGAAGAAATACGGGATACCTGAAAAAATAACAAACATTAGAGCATTGTACAGTGGCTTCGAGTGCGCAATAATCGTCCAGGGAGAGACTACAGATTGGTTCAAAATAAAAACGGGAGTGAAGCAAGGATGCAACATGTCTTGGTTCCTGTTCCTACTAGTAGTAGATTGGGTTATGAAAAGAACTGGGAAATGGCGAAAACGGTTTAAGATGGAAACATGCAACCAAACAGAATGACTTATACCCGATTCACACGTGAAGTTAAATTTAACAAAAAATAACAAATTGTAACCGAGCGATCTCCCGAGTTATTCCTACCGAGATAAAAAGCATTCACACGCGTCTGTAAGGTAATGCCAAGGTTGTGTAAAATTTATTCAGTGTTTATTCAATGAACCATTTTTTCCCCTACTGCGATATAGGTCCAGCCTAGTTGAGAACCCCTGTCACAGATGGACTGTTGAACTCACCATCACAGTAAACATTCGAAGCAATCAATACCCTTAAAGGGGGGGTGCGGCGATGAAATAATTAATTTTTAATTTAAAATAGAGGGATGGGCGACCACAACGACGGTGACGGCACTCGATTTTGGAGCGCGGTATTCGAAAACGAGGCTCGTGAACTG
>NW_022704401.1:2667836-2676976 GCF_011630105.1 Anneissia japonica | reverse complement strand
TCTCTTATACACATCTAGATGTGTATAAGAGACAAGACAGGTACAAGACAGTATGCCCATCAAGAAAGTCCATGTTTGGCGAAGTTACTGATGATTAGCAATCTGAAGGATGTTTCGAGAAGTGTGGGATGAATGAACAGAATTAAATGTATCAATTTTTAGCAGAAAGCATTTACTACATAAACCATGGTAAACCAACAAATACTGTAGTTAGAGCTGTATTTAACAAACAAGTTGTTTGACATCTTACCTTAACTGGGCTTTTCTCTTTAGACCATTGCTAGGTAGCCCCTTTAAAAGTAGACATGCATGATATTTATGCTTAAATGCTAACTGGAATATATTTCTTATGGTCTGTTCAAATTCAAGCAATTATTTTCTGATAAATGAATTAAAAACATATATTCTAATTAATTTCATACAACATTTTTATATTTTTAATGTAAAATTTACAGCTGAAGAACTTACTCTCCTCAATTTTTACTACTATAAAAGTATTTCTATATTATTTTCCTTAGACTGATTTAAGAGGGCCATGTCCTACACCCCTTTCAGCCTCTTTTTCAAGAACTCCAATGCAGAATTCATTGGGTAGGTATTCTCCAGGTTATAAAATCAGTATCGCCTGATTATATAATACTCAAACATTTATAAGGCGCCAATTCCAAGATTGATCAAAGGCACGAGCGTTATTACCGCTGGTCACTGGATAACGTACAATGGCAAACCAGCACAAAGTGCAACTTCCTCTGCTCCCTGGGGAGTATCCTTAGTCGTTCGCTACTTCTTTAGCGCACGAAACTATGAACATTCAATGCCACAACATCCTACCAGGTACCCATTTATACTCCCGGGTAGAGAGAGACAAACATAGATAAAGTGCCTTGCCCAAGGACACAAGCAACTTGCACAGCGAGAGTTTCGAACCCCTGACCTCAAGGTTGGGAGTCCAAGCCACAATCGATGCGCCAACCACCTTCCACATATATATTATTATTATATATTATCAGTACTGTTATAAAATTGATTTGATAAATTCTACAATAATTTTTATGCCATTCATTGTTTATGCACATTCAAAATATATTTATAACAGGTTCTGCCAGTCAGCTGCAGTCCCATGGAGGAGGGGGAAGTTTCTTCAATTTCCAGTCACCCACCCCAGCATCCCCGGCTCAAATCGATCCATTTTATACTCAAGGGTAAGCACCTTACAAGTTATTAATCTGAAGAGTTTTTATTAAACTTCCAAAGTTTTTTTATAGCTGTGCAATGTTTATTGAACTGTTCTTCATAAGTCTTCGTAGTAATGCATTATTTCTCGCAAGTAAGAAATAGGGAAACAATTTTGAATTCCAGGAAGAAAAAAAACCCCTTTAATATGCATGTATAAAATTTTCTGTTATATACATTTCACCTATGTTCTAATGGGACTGGCGTAAAGAATTCAACTTTATGCTAAATAATATCCATCCGTAATAACAGTGAAGTACAAATAGGAATTTGTGGGTAAAAAAATGCAAATTCCTGCCATAGCAATCATATCTGATATATTGCACAAGTTATAATTATCATCCATCTTCAAAATAATAACAGCATTGAAGCACAGATAGGAGTCTGTGGGTACAAAATGCAACTTTCTACCATAATTATTGTGCCCAATCTACTGTACAAGTTACAATTATAATCCATCTTCAAAACAATAATACTGTAATAACAGTGACGCCAGGAGTGACGCACATAGAAGTAGTGTTTGATCAACTGTATAATTAGCATCTGTCTTCAAACAAAGCAACTAAATACTGTACCCTCTCACTGATACATTTACATGTGAATTGTTACCATAAATCCTCTTTATGAACTAATACTGTATTTCCCCCCAGGGTTTTTAATATGAAGGGAAAATAATTAGGCTTTAATGTGTTAATGTGCTACTTTTTTATATTATCAGTGATGCAATATCATCAGATGAACAACTGAATGACACCTGGGTAACTGTATTTGGGTAAGTAAAAAATGTCTTAGTATGCAAAATCATTGATCCTAGTCATCTAACCTTTAGACCATGAGTGGCAGTAAAAATGGTGCTAGCCTAATGGAGCTTGGATAGAGGAGACAAAGCTGACACTCACAGTAACATACTCAAAGGATATCCAGTGGTGGCACGGGAGTGGGGTTGAGGATATGCTGGAAGAGTCACCCTGTATAAGTATAGTTTTAACAAAAACATTGCATAGTACAGGCGAACATTGAGGTATCTTGTAGTAGAACCATTGAAAGGATCAGTCACATAATCAGGCACGTAACTAAGGGTGGAAGGGAGGCGGGATGCCATTTCATTAATAGCCTTGAAACTAGACTCGGAATAACTGGAATGCTGTCTAAGGAGGGGTAGTTTATAATTCTAGATTAGTTTAGTTTATGTGTAGTTAACTGCACTCTGTTCCTGGGATGTTTTTATCTATTTCATGAATATCTACTACTGCATCTGGATAAACCATGAAAGTCAGTCAAGATTGACTTGTTTGCCTAGTACCTCCAATTATTATTTTTCTGAGTGTTGTGTCTGTTGTATGTTTTGTGCTTTTGTTGTTAATTGTTTTGACAATATAGTTGTGGTGCTCGTGAATTTTTTGTGTTTAAGGCTGTAGTACATGCTGCCTGAGTCTTTACCAGAACAATGAGACTTGGCGTGCCTTTTGCAACCACATGCAAAAGGCGCATTATAAATGCCCATACCAGTACCAGTGAGGTGGTTGTGGACCCTTCTGGTAGTTGGCCCATTCTGGAAATTTTAATCTCTGCCACCCCCACCCTCCCCCTCCGACCAATGAGACTAGCTCATAACTCATAAGAAATACAACAACCATTTGCTGACAATAACAATCTGCATTGTCAAAAATTATGAGTGTCAATGACAATGATGTAAATAGTAAAAAAGCAAACCCACAAATTACCCCTACTACTTGCCTATTTTCTTGCAGTGTGCCATCAGCTGCTGTATCATTTATTATTCAACAATTTTCTCAGTATGGAAATATAGTCAAGCATGTGGTAAGTTTTTTTTAAATTTAAAATTGTTCAGGAAAATGACGTCAGCTTCAGATTTTCTGCACTCTTTTAGAAGTTTTTCCAGTCTTTTACATACATATTTACTAACATAACTGTTGTAAATCAAATCATGAATAATAGATCTGAGTGATCAACAGGATATAATAAACAATACAAATTTTTAAAAGCAATAAACCAAGATTTAATAATCATGTTTCTGCTGTATCACACAATCATCTTCAGTAAGTAAACTAAAAGAACTAAAAACTTAACAAATACGCCACGTCAGCTTATATAGTGTCAGTAGTACACATATGCTTAGCATACGTGTACTATTCATAAATACACCACATCAGCATATACTGCTCCCATTGGTGTATGTATGATAGTGATGCAGGTGTATTGATAGGTAAGGTAAATAATTGTTCATACTTTTGTGGAATCTTCTATTATAGACAAAAGGTGATATTATGATGGTGAATTTAAAATTGCAATTATAAATTGCATGTTGCCAAAACCAAATATGTATATTTTACCAATATCAGGTTCTTTAGTTGTTATATGTAATTCATAAATATAAAATAAGATGGTGTAAATAGTCATAACCAAACTACTCTTGTGGGCAACTGTTGAAGTTAAAAAAAAGTAATTAAAGGAAGTTTTCATAAGAAGGGAAAACATTTCCTACAGACAATCATAACAATTCAACAAATCATTATGTGTTAAGTTTTCAAACCAAAATGCTGTACAAAAAAAAAAACCCCATTATTTTATTTAATTGTTTCAATGCGTCAAAGGCAAAATGGTACACTTGAACCAGGACCTCTCATAACCTAATTGCGCCACAATTTATTTTCCGAGTGTGGGAGGCCGTCCTGATTTTCGGGAGACTCCTGCAGCTTGTGGGGGACTTCGGATCTCTGAATAGGTAATCAGGTAACAAATATAAAGACAGAAAGTGATCAGTATTTTACATTGGTTGTGAAGATATTGACTTGGGACCAATATTGTGCTATAAAATATTGAGTCTATTTTTACATTATTTCACAGAAAAACATTTTGAACTATGTAGGCTTATTTATTCTATATTCATATTCTTGTAATTAACTGTAGGTGGCTAGTAATGGTAACTGGCTTCATATACAATACACATCTAAGATTCAGGCAAAAAAGGCATTAAGTAAGAATGGCAAGATATTTGGAAATAGTATTATGGTTGGTGTGACTCCATGTATAGACAAGGTTAGTTATTTTTGGTTTTCTATTAATGTATTCTTACTGTGATTAACATTTTAACATGTTGACTGCGAAGCCTTTTTCTTCTTCCATCCCATACACCAAGCCATACAGGGGGCCACCATAATGAAAATCATTTCCAAGAACTGTAGTGACACACGAACAATCATATGGTAGTTATTTTAGATGTTACTTCCGTGTCCTTTTCTAAACATCCAGGGAGACAGTTTGTTTTCTGGCGACCACTGTCAGCGAGTTTACATGCAATTCAATAGTGGTATGTTGGACAGGTGTGGACTCTCGACATTGGCGCCCTGAGTGAACCCTGTCGAACGTGAACTCGTCCTTGGTAGCGAACGTGTTAAAACAATAAACAGCATGTCTTCTTCTTGCTGTCCATCGTATCCGATGATGACTAGGTGGGTAGTTCTGGGTGTTTCAGACGAACATTCAGGCGTTATACCTGCTTAAATTCTGTTTCGGAAGAATCATGTGCAATGTATGCAAGGATGATTTAGGTTGGTTGTATTGCTTTTCATGAGAATCCGAAATGTTGTATCCTCCCGTTTTTTGTCTTCTATAATGTCTACTCCTTGCTTGATAGCCTTTCTCAATGCTGGGCGTTCTGCTGCTAACTCTTCCCAGCTGCCAACGTCAATATGTGTTGCTTTCAGATGTTGTTTGATTACATCTTTAAAACAGAGCTTTTGACCTCCTCTGTGTCTGGCACCCTGTTCTAACTGGCCATACATGATGATACGGGGAATCCTATTCACTGGCATCCCGGACACATGTCCAAAGCCAAAGCCGCCTCCACACTGCACATACTAGCTCTTTTAGGTATGTCAACATTTGTGATGTGATCCTGCCAGGTGATACCCATAATTTTCCACTGGTGTCTTTGTTGAACTGTTGACAACTTCCTTATGTGCTCCCGGTATAATGTGTATGTTTTGCAGAGTATAACAAAGCAGGGAGAACTGCTGCTTGATATACTTTTCAATTTGTTGAAAGTTGAATCCCACGTTGTGACCATACACGTTTTTCTAACTTGCCAAAGGATGAGCAAGCATTCCGATTACGGTTTTGTACTTTTTTGTCAATCCTGCTGTTGTCTGAAACTGTGCTTCCAAGCTCCTCACTACTTCCAGTGTTGCACCCTCGATCTGGATTTCTGGATCTGGGAGATCATGATTTCCTGGAGCTGGTTGAAATAACACCTCTGTTTTCCCGATGTTGATATTTAAACCCAAATCTTTTGCTATTTTGGCGAAATGGCTCACAATATTCTGAATGTCTCTCACACTGTGTGAGATAAGTGCTGTGTCGTCTGCGAAGAGGAGTTCTGTAATGAACTGTGTTGTGGTTTTAGTATTTGCCTTGAACCGAGCAAGGTTAAAAAGCTTCCCATCATGACGTGTACGTATGGAGATCCCCTTGCTCATTTTGCTGTGGAACTTGAACATTAACACAGTTAGAAATAGAGTAAAGAGATTCGGTGCTAAGAAACAGCCCTGCTTTGTGCCATGTTTTATTTCAAACTTGCCTGATTGTTGATTACCAAATGAGACCATGCCTTTCATTCCATCATGAAATTCACGAATAAGGTCAAGCAGTATGTTTGGGCAGCAAAACAGTCTTAGGACTTTCCACAGAGTGTCCCTGTCAACCTTGTCGAAAGCCTTTTCTAAGGCTTTCCCCAGGATTTGTGTTATGCTGAAAATCATGTTGATTGTTGAACGACCGCCTCTGAATCCGCATTGCGAGTCCGTTAAAATGTCCTCTGCAAGCTTTGCTAACCGAACCTGAATGATTTTAGCCAAGATTTTGCGAGCGATAGACAGAAGTGAGATGCCTCTATAATTCCCGCAGACTCTACGGTCACCATTGTTCTTGAAGATGGGAATGAGAATGGCATCCTTGAAGTCCTGTGGCAGCTTCCTCTGCACCCAGCATGTATGAATAAGATTAAGAAGTTTTTCTTTCAATACTCGACCTCCATGCTTAACACCTCTGCAGGTATGCCATCAACACCAGGAGCTTTTCCTGATTTGGATTTGTTGATCGCATTTTCCAATTCATCAATTGTTGGTAATTGATCAATTTCTTCTCTAATTGGAAACTGCTTAATGTCTAAGAGTGCATCCCTATGTACTGTTGATTCACAATTCAGTAGCTCATTAAAGTAGTGGACAACAAGAGTTGCTGGTACCGGGTTACCGGGTAGCACAGACACGAAGGGACCCTTAGGGGCGAAGAAAGTCATTGATCGATTTCCTAGTCCACATTTCAAGCACCCTGAGCATCTTACATTGGATAGATATGTGCGCTATATAAAACTACACTATTATTATTAAAGTGTTCCTTCCATCTAATGAGGATTTGCTGACTCTCGGTAATCATCTGTTCCATTGTTGCTTATGAGTGGGTTGGTTGGGTTTTTCCACCAGTCATCCTTTATTCTGCGTAGTCTATGCTGTAGCTTGCTTCTTGCTCTGCTGAGCAGCTTTTGGTTAAATACAGTGTCTGCTGCCAGACATGCTTTGAAGCATATATTTTTTTCTAGCTCCTTTCGTCTTGTGATAATGTAGTCTACTAGGTGTGGATGTTTGGACCGTGGATGTTTCCAGGTGTAGAACCATCTGTCTGGGCCCATGAAAAATGTATTGGTAATGGCAAGCCTTAGTTCTGTGCCTGAGTTGTCCATTCTCCAAGCAACATCTATGTTAGAACTGTGTATTTCTTTTGCAACTAGTGCTGTTTGACTTTGAGGTCTGTTTACGTCGTTTTTATCAAGTATTGTTCTAATATTCCATGTGGCTGTCATCATATTGCATTTCTTTTTCTTACCGCTAAAAGGGAGACCCGCTGACCGCGGCTGGCCAGCCAGGAGTTAATGGGATGAGCTTTCTTTACCCCACCTTTTCTAGGGGCGTCCTTGTACAGGGCAAGTGCTTCCCTAATAGGGCTGCTTGGTCATCTAAACAGCTGCCTTAAAGAACTGTCATCCCATTTCAGTATCTCTCCGACAATCACATTTAGACCGCATTAGCTGTGCAGAGCTCCAGCTAATGGCTCCTGGTTTCTCAAACCTGCCACCGTCACATTTGCTTCATCGCCATAGGACTTCCCACCATGCATGCGCATGTTTTGGTGAAAGAGCTGTTGCGCATCAGCTATCCACCCTCTAAATCGACATATCCGATGGAGCACAACGTGTGACGACCAGTAGTAAAGTAGATCGCAACGTCTGGCCAAACGAAATCCTCTATGAGGGAGAAGAACGCCCTCTTACGTCCGCAGCTATGCCTGTTAAGTCTGGATGTGGTTTCATAGTCTTTGTCAATCCAATGACAACCTGCAAGGCAACAGGTTAGCTATAGTATAACAGAGGTCGCTCATCCTCCTGCTATCCTTTTCTGTCTGGGATGGTCCCATAGCCTTTGTCTTGCAACTGCAATCTGACCTGCAAGGCAGCAAGTGCTATTTGACCATAGCTGGTGTAGGGATTAGTATAAGGCCAGGGCGTGTCCACACCCCGGGGGGCCATGTGCCAGATACTTTTTATGGAGTCCCTACTCCTCCAGAGTCAGAGCCTCATTAGTTGTAACTTCTAGTATGTTCCAGGAAGGACCAAGCATGATGAGCATGCAACGGGTGAGGTTGACTTAGAGATGACTAGGCTATAAATCATGGAAGTACTTGTGCTTCGAGAGCCGCCTTATAACTGTATGATACTATGGTAAATGAATGAAGCATGAGATGCTGAAATGAGAAAAAGTTGGGATGAAACATGCACAAGATTAGGTGATGCAGCCCATGACCCGCATGCAAGCATATGTGTTACGCATTCATCTCCTTTTTTTTTCAAAAAAGCATGTATATTGTAATTAGATGCTAATGAGACGTTCAAATTCTATGTAAAAGAATTGAGCAAAGTTGTAGCTGGGTACTTGTAATGTTTGCCTTTCAATCTCATGCTACATAAGTTGAATTTATGCAAATAAACTCAATCTACTATTACAGCGTTCACACTATCCACTGGCACAAAGTAATTTGTTGTTAGTTTGTGAAATCTTGAGGTTCATTATTCAATGTACATAGTTGTTGTAAAGAACATTTGTATCCTTTACTACACAAAATTATTTTGATGATTTGCAATCTAATTTCCAACAGAGTGTGATTGATGGAACTAGTTGCCATTCAAACCGTAACCAATCATCATCAACCCTTCACTTGGACTCCCCAACACCAAAAACACCTATTCGACCTCTCACCTCTGCATATAAAACTGTCAGCAGTGAAATTGAAGTGAGTAGTGTGTGTTTATTCTTCTGAAATGCACTTGCAGTACCAAGTGTAATATTTTGTTCAGAAAATACAATAAAAAAATACATAAATGAAAAAATTAAATTAAAAATGAGAAATGATCAAGTACCAAAAAAAAAAAAAAAAAAAAAAATTCAATTAGCAATTTAACTTTAAACATAAATTAGATTAATTCACTGTTGTATCCATTTAGTATGTGTTTCTGTGTTGGAATGATGTTTGCCCTACCTTAAGAAACAGCAATACAACAACACAACATATAGTTATGGTAATTTAAATTTTTGTGGGCACAAACATTCACTCATTGATGATGATAATAATAATAATAATAATAATATTAATAATAATAATTTTAATAATAATAAGAATAATAATAATTTATTGACTCTGTACAGACACATTTACAACTGCGGCACTCAAGGCATGCATCATTCATGCAAATAAAATGAAAACTTAACTAGAAAAAAACATGAAACACAGTACATGTATACACACACATGTACACCATTCTCTTATACACATCT
>NW_022704401.1:2626564-2667755 GCF_011630105.1 Anneissia japonica | reverse complement strand
TGTGTGTGTATATTTATATATACTGTATATATATATATATGTATGTGTGTATATATATATATATATATGTATATAAATAATCAAAGAAAGATAAATACAGTGTTCGAATAAAGAACATAATTATACATCGTGTAGCATAGTTCTCAACGAATGTAGTCCTGTAAATAAACAAGTAAATAAATTGTGTAATTATGTGCCTCTGGCAGGACTTGAACCTGTGACCTCTTGCTGTCAAGGCGAGTATCATAACCATTAAACCATGGAGGCTTCATGGTTGAACAGATTCAATTACCACCAGATACACTCCATTACACAATAGGTACGGCTAGAAACAGATAGTTGCATATAATATAAATCAAGATAGTTGTTAACACTGTTAAATTATATGTAAATCATCAAAGAAAGGTATACAGTGTTCGAATAAAGGACATAATAATAGCATAGCTCTCAACGAATGTAGTCTTGTAAATAAATGAATACAGTATAAACACATACATACATAGAAAAAAACTCTAAATTTCATTAACTCTACATAATGCAAACAAACATTATGTTCTGACAGTTGTTGTCACAATGAAGATTAGTAAATTGACAAATATATGAGACGAGCGATACTGTAGTTCAACATTAAAATGTGATCTTTAATACTATAACAAGATAAAATAAGAGCAGAAACACCAAGTAACGAATAATAGATAAATAAATAAAATAATTTAAAAAACAGGATGTGAGGAATTAAATTATCTCTTTTTTTTACTTTTATAGGTTGTACCAGACAGTAACACTCCTAAGAAATCTAACAACGTAATTACTAAAACAATGGAGTATATGTTTGGATGGTGAGGATCATCAGATACAACAACTGGACATTATTTTTTCCCCATGACTCAGTGGTCAATATCATAGAAACTGTTTTTTTAACTCAACTGTTCTACTGTTAACATCAGATGATCTCATTTTATTGTTTTTTAACATTATATATTTAATTTTAAGTATTATTAAACACAGCACAATAATGCAGTTAATAATAAAAAGGAAATGCTGTTGAAAATGGCAACTCGATTCCAAGGTTCAGAAGCGGTTGTGAGAGATACATATACATATAAATATTTTTTATCCTTATATAGCGTTTTAGATTGTTTACGTTTTATAATACTACAATCTCTATTCAGTTTCCTAATATAGTATTGGTTAGAATTTGTAGGGGACAAAAATAAAGTAAACTGTAAGGAAAATTTTGAGAACACTATATTATTCATGTTAATTTATGCCTTTTTCTTCTTTTAGGCAAGATTTTGAAAAATCTTTCCAATCTATAACAGGTTTAATCATACACTATTCTCATTTAGCAATGTGTGCCCAGAGGTTGATTAAAGTATAACTATGATAGTATTAATTTTATTATTAGACATTCAAATCAGTTCGCTCTCTGTGGGGTGAAGTGATAAATTATTGTACTTCAGAATGCATAAATATTGAGTCAATTTCATTTTGAATTATATTTATACAGCAATCATGTTTTATAAGATCAGACTGTAAGAATAAGGTCATTGGTAAAGATATATAAATACATATATAGAGGCGTGTACTGTATTTGTTAATTGCCTCAGTCACTATGAGAATTCAGTTTTAATAACCTTATGCGCTTTTTCTGTGCATGCAGTTTGAATATTAATAAAGAAATTGTACATTTATGTTGAGTGTTGTATAATTTTATAGTATAAAGTATGTATGAAATGTTTCATTGCTGTACAGTACATCATATTTAAAATACCAAGAAAGTTACTACAGTATATAGTTTCAAAACCCCCACATACACAATGTAATACATTGTACATTTGACCCTTCTGATCTCTCTCCTGGTGTTGGACACAGATGTACACAATACAATGTACTGTTAACCAAAACAGATTTATGTTACTTTCAATAAAGACCCTGTAATATTACCAAGATGTTCAACGTTGGGTGTCTAAACTGAAGGCCTTTTCTAACCCCGTTTTCCCTCTCAAAATTCAAATATGACATTTTTAAAGCATTTGTTTATAGAGGATAACCCTTCCCAGAAGGAATGTCACTAGTGTGGAAGGTTAAACACAATTCGTTGGGAGAGCAAAAAATCTAATGGTGAACGTGGGCCCAAAAAAGAAAAGCTTTCATGCACACCCTTCCTCCAGGTAGTTTAGAAACACCTTTCCCCACTTCTCATATACTGTAAAAGCAATTAATGTAATCCCAAATCACCTAATTTATAAAAAAGATTATTTACAGTGTAGGCCTAAGTACCATCATGTGCTAAAAAAGTAAAGAATTCAATTCTACATTTTTAATTGCTTAATTTGTATATTTATTTAAATTAAAATGAGATCAACATTTTCAACGTCAATTAACGTACACATAAATACCTTTGCTGTATTCCTTTGCATAGAATGTTAAATCAACAAATAAGGATTTTTGTAATATGTTTGTACAGTTTATATAAAAAGCAGCGATGCTATATTTTTTTAAATCTGTTTCTGGTTGGAAGTTAATAACTTACTTATTTTTATTGAGGTTTTTTGGTAGATAATAGGCCTACATCTTTAACAACACTTTTTAATCAAAAATCGGGAGAGCATATAAACAAAAAGAACAACTAGATAAAAATAAAACACAAAAAAAACACAATTTCCAATGATCTTTACCGTCTTTATATAAACTTCTAAACGGGAAGAAATAACAAAAGTGAACAAAAATAATAATTGTAAACAGCCAAATATTATATGAATCCAAGAATGGTAAATTAGGGTAAATTAGGGTAATAGAAACCAAAGCAATTTGTTTGAGCAAGGGCCCATATGTCCGAAGTGAACATAAATTTTCTCCAAACATTTCTGTAGTTCACACAAGGGATTTTCTCCACCAAAGTTGCTATCATTGATTTACTATGATTTTAATTGCGTATACGCAATACCATGACATGAAAAACGGTAGGCCTATGTATCCAAATGGTAAATTGGATCGAATCCTGACGGGGACATACATCTGTTCTTACAGAGTTTAATGTAATTTAGTATTATTAATTCATTACATAATACATAGGCCTACTACCTTGAGAAAAAAGAGTACAGATTAAAAAATCACTAGGCCTTGTAGTCATTTGGTAGAGTATCTCTATGGCAATCGAAGATCTTTGGCTCAAATCCCGATGGGGGCGTACGTTTTTCTCTAAAAAAAAAAAAAAATTATAATTGTCTTTAATTTATACTGTATTACCAATGGAGGTTTTTCATTATACCAAAGTTACTGGCTGTCATGTGGCTCTTACTACTCCTTATTAAGGGGAAATCGTGTCCTAACCGGGAAAAAAATCCATGGCTGTCATGCCGCGGCCCTGCCCCTCCCCCCCCGCATGACAGCCATGGATTTTTTTCCCGGTTAGGACACGATTTCCCCTTAATAAGGAGTAGTAAGAGCCACATGACAGCCAGTAACTTTGGTATAATGAAAAACCTCCATTGGTAATTAAAACACATCAGAGGTTATTTACTGGCGTCTAGGGTTCGGCCCCCACCTTTCGGACATGGATCTGGATTTACTCAGGATACATTTTCAGGCAGTCATGGGTACAATTTGTTAGGAAGGTTAGAGTTTTAATGGCATTTTTGTACACTTTTGGCAAACATTAATTAATTAATTAGTTGCTTTCCAACTTACACATCTAAATTAAAATGTACCGTAGTTGGTATAAGCCCAACACATTAAACATTGAATTGCGTCAGACGGCCCACATCATTTTAGAACATATTTACAATATACTGTTTTACGCTCTAGACATGCAAGTCGTGCAGGCTTAATCAGGGAGATGTTATTATGTTATTTTTACATCTCCCTGGCTCAATATTGTTTGCCCTTAAATTAGGCATACATGATGTTTTGATATCCACTCTAAAAAATTACCAGATTATGTAGGCCTACCGGTAATGTATTTAAGGGATTTAAAGGCACAACCCTTGGTTAACCTACATAAAATAATTATGATATAATTTGAAAAATGATCATTTTTAATTCGGTAATAATTATTTATCATTACTATAACAATGATGGTTATGACACGATGATAAAAATTACATAATAAGAATAAACACAATAAATAATATGGTTATTTTAAGGAATTGTGCAGCCCTCTATTTCAATGTACTTTTAGAAAATGCTGGGGCCCCTATCAGTAAAGTGCCATTATTTTCTGGGAAAAATATTTATTTATCTAATATACAAAAAACGATAACACAACACAAAGCTAAAACATCCGAAAATTTTACACGATGTCGATGTCATTAAAAAAAAAATTATTTTGTGAAATTGCCGCCGCAAATTATCGGACTTAAATATATTACCACCCCGACTCGACTCTGTATACCCTTCAGCAAACTTAAAATATTTATTGTAAAATGTCTTTTGTTGTAATAATCACTTCTGGTGGCTATTAATAGCGATATTAATGATAATTTTGTTGAACTGTCATTTAGGGAAAACATTTTTATTGTGCAATTCTTTCGATTTTTTGTAGTGTTTTTCCCCCTTCTTTTTTATCTATACCACCAGAGGGCAGCATTACCTTGGAGGGTACTACGACGTACGGATACGTCACACCGACTAAAGTTAACCTATGCAAATAAGGTTAACCTTTTATGTCAAGAAAGCGGTTACTAAAAAGTGCCGAGAAAGTGCAGAGAGTATTTGTCAAAAGTAGCTAAATTTTTATTTAATTGAGCATCTTTCATAGGTACAGACTATACCCAAGTCACATGAATATATGCCGAGATGTTGTCAGGTACAAGAAATTCTTTTCCTTTTTTAGATAAGTAATGTGCAGTCCTTTATCCAGCCAAGCTTTTTTCCTGCATCGTTGAAATAAGGACGAGCATAAGACTGCCTATCCTATAAGTTTATACTTATAGGCCTAGGCCTAGGCCTACTGTAAGCCTTTAGGAAAAATGGATCGCGTTAGGGATAGGATGGTTTTATAAAACGGAATAAACGTGCATCCTGCTTTAACTAAACTCATCTGATAGCATATATGCTATTGTGTAATCAGTTATTATGTCACCTGAACACTTCAGTGTTTTCTTTCGGTGGAAATTGAAGAATACTAATAGAATTTCTCGACGAGCCAGAGGTTTGCTAGGTTGACCTAGCTAGGCCTAGCCTATCCTAGGCCGTTGTTTACAATACCACCAATTATATTTTTCAAGGACCAGAGGCTAGCATTGGCTAGGGGCCTAGGCCCTAGGGATTATGACCGGTTGAGCCGCCGACAAGTTGAGCCGCCAGTCATTTCTATGGAACGCCAAGCGCATCTCTCAGTGAATGTAGTGCATTAATTGCGGCATATTTCAATTAACTTATTCGTTCTTGGTACTGTACTGTTGTTTGGGATGTATTTCAGTTTATTTACTCAATTATTTCAATTTATTTAATACTCGGTTTTTGCACTGATTTATTAAATATTTTTGGGATGTATTTCAATTTATTTACTTGTTCTTTATATCGTTTTAATTTAAATTTTGTGAGCATTTGCTCAGTCAGCTTGCCAGATAGTAAAAAAAAAACTCCATACATTCTTATCATTTATTATATATAAGTTTAACAAATAGTACAAAAATAAAAAGTATATAAATTACAAAACCATAGTATCATTATTGAGTGCTACGATTTTGCAATTATACAACTTCATATATTTTTATAAAAATGTAGTACATAAATATATTAACATTCTAATTTTCAATTACACAATTATACATCACGAACGGCAATACGAGCAAATCAACAACTGACAAGACTGTGGGATGAATATGTAGCTGGTATCCGGGGGGTTCATTCACTGATGACATCGGCAAGCCGACTACATTCACTGAGAGACGCACTACATTCACTGAGAGACGCGCTTGGCGTTCCATAGAAATTACCGGCGGCTCAACTTGTCGGCGGCTCAACCGGTCATATCCCGGCCCTAGGCATGATTGAATTGGAATCGAAAGGGGAATTGCCAAGTTTAATACGTTTAGTTGCTTTGATAATTTAAGCGATACGATGCTTGTCATTCTTGTGACTTTACAAACCAGACGGACAGTATATTTATTATTTGATAAGTATTAAGTAATAAAAAATTGCCAGATATTACTGCCCAGCTATAACACTAGGGCCTAGGCCATCTGTATTACTAATAATAGAAAAACTGTGGTGGTAGTTGATTTTTTTCCCAAATTTACACAGTGACCTTGACAAGTGATTTCTCTAAGAAATAATCGGGAATGTCTATACAGATTTTTGAATATTTAAAAACTAATGGAAAGGAGTGTTATGCCACTTTTTTCTCTCCTAAGCCTGGATGATACTTGTCATGCAATTTGAGACTTTTGCACAATTTGCAAATTGTGCAAGCTCTTCATTGCACAATTTGCAAACTGTGCAAGGATTTCTTTGCACAATTTGAAATTTATGTAGTTGTATTTATTTGATGGTGGTAAATCCTTAATAGATGCAATTTTTATTCTTATTTTTTTTTTATTGTAGCTTCCGACCGTCATTACGCACACCCTCACATGGCCTAAGCCAAGTCTTTCATTCCAATCGCTTAAAACTTCGGGAAATTGCAGTATTTCTCCCAAAAAATACAGTATTTTGATTTATAATCTAATAATAAGTTAATTTCAAGATCAGTAAATAAATTTAAATGTCACATTTTACAATAATTGCTGAAAGAAACCTTGCACAGTTTGCATACTGCGTGCTCAGTTTGAAACAACATCAGAAACTCAAAATGTGCAAAAGTAACAAAATGCACACAACATACTAAAACATGTCTTTAGCACTATTATTTTATAATACCATACTGTATCTGTTTGTCCATGACTGTGTTAATGATACAAACAGGGAGTTATAAACTTCCTGGTATACATAATTTATGTCTTTCAAAAGGGAGAATAATTTTGGTGATTAGGTTGTGTACTTACAGTAAATTTAATACAGATTAAAGTTCTTTTGCTGGAAAATTAAGTTTGCATAATTCATTTTCAAAATCTTTTGTTTAAGAGAAAATAACATTTAAAAAAATATTTATGTAAAAATATATTTTTCTACAGTATCATCACCTGTTTTGAAACGTCCTGAACCCATTAAGGAAGAAGTAGAGGAAGATATCAACTATTTTGAGGTTAGTATTTTCGAAAAACAAACAACATGTCTAGGAATATGGTACTGTACTGTATTTCTACTCCTATTTGCTAAAGGCACGGTCAGTGGCATTATGTCACCATCACCCAGTGAAGTGCCGGAATGTTCATGATGTCATCTTTTAAGACTGCTGCGTGCATTGCAGATCAACCATGCGGTGAGCGGCAGTGTGACGAGCAATCAATGTACACTGGGTACAGTATTAGAACATGATTAGCTAGGCAAAAAGTAAAGTATTTTTCTTATAATACTTAGCTGTCATTGATAAATACCACTCAGTAAGAGTCATGACATTTATATAGCTATATCAAACAAGGACTGAATCCTGGACCAAAATTTTGGCGTATGCGTTACTTAGCCTTTTCGTGTGGTGGCGGCCCTGATACAATTAATCTATGTGGTGGCATATTGTAAGTCATACCAGGGAGTTGTTGGTCATACCTGAGACAACTATACAAGGAGATTGGAAACGTGACTGGATTCTATTGTTCTCTAATTTGTGATGTCTTGTGTTTCATTGATATGCAAATAAGGTTGTTAAAATCGCAAGCGGGCAACTTCCACACACGAGACAAGCGGACATTTTCATGGCGGTATTGGATGTATAAATAATATTTTAAAAAAAATTTAAACTTTTACTTTGGCAATTTCTTTAAAAGGTAGGATACATAAACACATTGCAGTTTAAATGTCTGAAATTTATAGTCTGCGTTCATAAGGCTACAATAGGCTTTTAATTCGGCAACCCCTACCATCAGCCGTCCAGGGCTAGGCCTAACCGGGTCCCGACACTCGGTAAAATGCCTGAATTGAAGAAACACACTAAATGCATAGTACAGTTTACACACATTTATAAGCACATATATGTTCCGAAATCATTTACCATAACAGAAATGGTATTTTTGTGTGTACCTAGTACAATAAGTCATGTTCAGAATCAGAGAATACTGTATGTACATACAGTCCAATTGACATATTTTCGTATTAATTACTGCTTTTTGAGCAATTGAATGTTGGAAATATCAGCTATTAAAATACACTTTTCTCTAATATTCATGAACCTTTAGTCATTGACAGGTAATATACCGAAAGATTAGCTAAACCTGTTTGTACCTATATTAAATATCTTTATGGATTACATGATTATAAATACGAAATACTGCTTTAAATTATGCCCTAGTTTAGGCCTACAGTGTGGCCTACCCATTATAGGCCTAGGGGCATAGGGCCTTTTCGGCCGCGAACAACTTCGGCTACTATGTCAGGGACGCCTATTCGGTAGTTGTTTTCATTTACATGGCTCAGTGATTATGAACTGAGCATGCGCAGTAAGCATCCGCTTGGCTGCAACAGTGTTTGGTTAACTTGATTTGCATATCAAAAGCATGCAAAACACAACAAATCGCTGGGATGGAAGAACAAAGGAAATCTCGGGTCGTTTCCAATCGCCTTCTATAGTTGTCTCAGGTCATACCAATTCTGAAGTCCTCAATCCCCCCAAATTTCATCCCACTGAGTATACTCGAAATTACTATGCGTGACGCATTACAATCTGACCAAAATTTCAAATAGAGTACATGTGAATACATGTCATGCAGCCAGATTTACGCAACTTTACATACAAGTTGTACGTTGTCATGGCATGAGTAGAGTGATAAAGAATACAAATATTTTCAACTCATGTATCAATTTTTTTTTAAAGTTACACGATTTAATAATTTATTTAATTATTGAAATACACTACTGTACCAAGTTAAATTGTGTTAAATAAAAATAGCAAATTTATAATTAAACACCTATTTACTGTACAAACATTGTTCGATCTCTTGAGTTAACTGTTTATAAAACATGCGAACCAATTTGGGTATTCCCTTAGCCAAGGTTCCAGGCCCTAATTTTGGGTTACTCACTCTTTATTGCACTTAGTGCGCGCCATACTCGATTTCTTCTTTTTTTTTTTTTGATTAGTGCCTGGGCAAACGATTCATGCGTACGATTTCCCACATCAAATTCGATGTGGGATATCGTATGCATGACTGATTTTGTAAATAATGTGATTGGCTTACTTAATGCATATTAATTAATCTTGGTAAATTTTCAAAATTGAAGATGCGGATGTCTCGACTAGGACAAGCTAACCAGCTCCCTTCTTTCTGCCTACCTACTTGAATTAAAACAGAAAGTATATAGTTCTAGCCTGCTGAGAATGACTATGAACCAATAACCATAGTTATCCGTAAGATAACTTACAGGACCTTCTCACTGCTAGCTAACTAGAGAGATTGCCTTTAAACTTAAAAATAGGCCAAGCCTCTACTAGGCTAGGCCAACTACTTCTGACTACAGAGGCCTGAGCCATCCTCCTGGAAAGTTAAATTGTTGTTTTATTTGTAATGGTATGCCATTTAGTCTAAGCTTAATTGTTTTTGCCATTGCCAAAATTAGTCTTACTAGGGTCTATTCTAAATATTTTAGGCCCGTTTTATTAGGGAGGACTATTTTTAGTCATACCTAACTAGTCGATGCGAGTGACTCAGTTTCGTGGCTCCAAAAATATGAACATTTGATTGGTTGAAATTGTTTATTTCGGTCCGCCCATTTATCCAAATACGGAATGCAAGATTACGTCATTCTTTTGGCACCTGGTGCCTGCATTCAGTGTTTTACAAGTCTCTTATTCCGTCTCTAAATTAACTTTCTCGTTGGTGGCGCTGTCCAGAATGAGAAAAATAATAAAAAATAAAAGACTTGTGGCAAGTCTAGGGATTCCCTGTGAATTGATTTGACATCTAATTGATCCGTGTGTTGTTCAATAATAGCATTTAAAAGTGTAGAAATTCCTTTGTTTTTACAAATGTTTGTTTGGTCAAGCTAGTATTTTAACATTATCCCCCTTCCCCCACTAACAAGTGACCCTGGTATGACCCCTTTGGTTGATGTTATGTTTTCTTTTTGCATGTGATGGATAGGCCAAAAAAATCGGTAGTACTGTACTGCTCATTCTCTGGGAAATGTAGTTATGGAGGGATTGAGAAGAAAACGAAAAAGAGTGCCAGCTTTGTTTGGTGTACTTTATTTACACTAAAGCAATAGAAGGTGCCTACCTGTAGCAAGGGTAACAGTGTATCATCAGCCTGAATTGATGGAATGAAACTGTGTCAGTAAATCAAGAAATAGCTTCTATTTCTCTTGAGGGTTTTGTTAAATTTCGCTTCCCCCCACTCATTAATAATTAATCTCTGTACCTCATCAATCAACATCAAAGCCATGACATTGGGGCGACTGTTGAAATCACATGTAATGTGATATGACCTAGGCCAAAGGTTAATTTTTGCACATTCAGAGCTGTTTCTGATAAATTATCTGAATCTCATGAGCTAATTTATTGGGTCCTGTTTCTGTAGCGAAAAAAAACCAAATGGCTGCTCTCCAATAAAATCATGACTTAGCAAGTTAAAAATTGAATTAAAATATACATGTATTAATAACCAAACCTAGGCATTATTTAAGAATCTAAAAGTACTTATATAACATGGCCTATGCTATAACTCCCATGTTCAAGTTCCAATTGCTTTGTGTTCAGACATTTCCATGATGAGTTAATAAATTTGATATATTTGTATTTTCATCAGAATAAAACAAAGAAACGTCGGACAATGACAGATTTTAACACTTTCTGTACATGGGTGTTAGATTATGAGGCATCCCTTCAAAAAAGAGAGGTGAGTTACACAGTTTTAAGTGAATGAATTTAAAGTAACAAATGCCTAACCACACTGTGGAAGATTTATAAATGTATTAATTATTTCTTTATTTATTCTTTCTTTCGACTAGATAGCATTTTCAGTAGCGCAGTACTGCTTTTCAAAATGGTCGTTTTCTTAACAAAGTTAAGAATATAAACAGAAGTACTGTAAAATATTAAACAAAACACGAAAGTATCAAAATAAAAGAGAAAAAAAAATGAAAAAAAACCCCCAAATTAAACATGGCACAAAAATTGATGTATAAAGTTCAAATTGCAAAAAAAAACCCCTTATAATAAAAGTTGAATTTAAAGTAAATTAGCACAAACAGTTTTTTTGAAATTGACTATGGTCATACTAGTTGAATTTTTTATGATTTTGTTTGGTAGATTATTCCAAAGCTTGGCTGATCGGTATTGAAAGTTTTGTTTTCCTTGAGTATTTTCCCAGTTTGGTAATACTAATTGTTTTATTGCTTTGACTTCGAATGCATTTGGGATGGATACCATCATTAAACATAAACATTGAAGATAAATATGATGGTGTATAACCATATATAAACACTTAAATACAACTACAAGTAAATATTCTCTCCATCTTTCATTTAGCAGTTTTCAACTTAATGTATCTAATATATCACTTATTGGAGTTTTTATATCTACAGATAGCAGAACTCTACCTAATCTGTTTAGTAAAGTTTGAAGTGAATTTAAGTTTTGAGTACTACAGAAAAAAATATAGCTTTTTACTACCCCTACTGGCAACCAAACTATAAGTAAAATTTATTAAGAGAAATCAGTTGGCACTGCGGTTGCTCTTGGTTTCTACCTCAAGGTCAAGGGTTCGAACCTTTGCTGTGCCCTTAAAATTCATTTACTCTGCGTGTGTCTCTCCATCCAAGAGTATACTTGGGTACATGGTTGAAATATACTGGGGTAGTTAAAAAGGTGACGTTTGAAGGAATTGTCTTAGTACGATGGGCTTCTCGCAGCTCATTTCCCTGTGTTCATTAATGAATATGGGACTAACTTACCTTTTACTAAGAGGTGTCTGCACACATGTACAATGTAGGCAGATCAGATTCAATCATCTATTCCCAAGACTCGAAATTACAGTACTGTAGAATTCTTGTGTACACATCCGGCTGGTATGAACTTTAAAGGACCAGTGCATTTTTCAGGAGTTTATGAGGCTACCCTGGTGTGTGGTTCACCTGTTCATGTGTGTCTACTGTGCACCTCTTTCTGTGCAAGATGATATGCAGAAACTGTCAACCTAAGTGATGTTAATATGGCAATATCTAGTCTTAAGATGAAAATTGAGGCTTTAGGGGCGTGATAACATGAAATTAGACATTGCCGCATGCCCATACAGTAAAATAATTTTGTGCTGTTATTTTCTGTGATATATGGTTTGGAAATTTATGAACCCTGTACTATACTATTCTGGTTTATTTATTAAAAAAGAATAACAAATTTAATGTTGCTGGAAACCTTTTCTTTGTGTCGAATTGTATGAGAATCCAGGCGAGTTTGGATTGCCAGGTGATATTTAGGATAATTGACTTGTTTATTAACGGAGTTAAATATCAATGATTGTAATTACCTGTACCTCTATTGTAGAGCTACTGTTAAAAGTATTTCAATATACAGTGATTACTAATGTTTTTTTTGTTTCTTTCATACTGGAGAAATGCAACAATTTCAAACGTGGACGAAGCCCTCTTGATAGCGAGGGGAACAGCTTAGCCAGTGGGTCAGAGATAAGTTTGCCTTGTGTTTCCCCACGGAGAATCAACGGACAAGGTAATAACAATAGTTCAAACGGTTCTGTGTTGGTGTGCCATTCAATTGAGCAGCTGTAGTTGCTGGCTCAGTTCTTGATTCTGTTTGCCCTTCCTTTGCTGAGGACCTTACAATCAATGAACACCACATTCGACAAGCATTTTATCCAAAGTGTTTATGACATTTCTGTTAATCTTGGTCTGTGTAATTGTTTTGATGTGATTCAATTGTAATCTTATTTCTTTATCTTTGTTGCAGATGAGGATTGGGAGTTAATAACATGTTACTGCAGTAAACCTTTCGCTGGTCGACCCATGATTGAATGTTCTGAATGCCTCACATGGATTCATTTATCATGCGCTAAGATTCGCAAGACAAGTGTTCCTGATATTTTTATATGTACAAAATGTAGGGACTCAAAAGTAAAAGTTCGTAAATCTTTTCGCGTTAGAGAACCAAAGAAGCATTTTAAAGAACTGTACCCGAAAACATAGTTTCAGTAGTGAATGTAGACTGGGTTTGTTATAAAGGGTTACTGGTCAGTATTGCACATTTTGAAATGAAAGAACATTTTGGTGCAGCTGTTTTTTAGTTCTTTAAATCTGTAAATATGCATAAAAAACTGTATCAAATGGCTACATCAAGGTACTGTTTATTATATATGTATCAATATATTTTACCTTTTTTTTACCCTTACCTGACATTCTGTTAACCATCTAATATTTAATTCAATTACTTTAGAAACTCTGTAATAATTTTAGTAGTAAAAGAGGTATAGACATGAAATATGGCAGTGCACCACACCACAGCACATGGTGAGAAGATCTGAATGCTTCATTTCAACAAGAATATATGTTGGCCAGATATTGGTTATAGTTTAAGTTACTTAAAAATAGTTGAATACTTTAGATTATTACTACTGTATGAGTTTGAAAGTAAAATTTGTTTCTTCCAAACTTTAAGATGTTAGGTCTTAAAAAGGGTAGGTTAATCAGTTTTGGAGATAAAATGTACTACTGTTTATCATTTAGGAGAATTTAATAACCCCAAGGCAAGAATGCTCATCATAATCCTGCCTTCCATTCTTGTTATTTGGGTATTTAAATCTGCCATTCCCATATTTGTATGGCTTACAGCCATTCATATAATGGACAACTCAGGATGTTTTTATTTTTGACAAGCATAGAATGCATACAACTATATGTATGTGAGAATGTCAATTTAAACATATTTGAATCTCAATTGTGAAACTAAGATTAACTTTATAATTGATATAGAAAAATAAGATTATTATTCTGCATCCTCTCGTAGATGAGAGGTGGTTAAAGTACTTTCCTCAGCACAATATGGTCAGGCAGGCTCCAGATAACTTTCCCCGCCCTCTCTCGGATCAGAAAGGTTTGGTCTGTTGGTACATCCTTTCTTTTTTAAGTACCACCATAGGACCATGGAGGTGTTCAAAATATTTGCTTATGCTACTGCCCACCATTGGTAATTTGTGGCTATCATTTTAGTGGTCTGAAATCATGAATTTAATATAGTATGTGTATTATGTTGCCTTTAAATGTTTCATCTGATATAGTCTCAAACTCCAAATAGTGTCAATATAATGATGATAATTTTCTGTAAACATATTTATAAAATTGTTTAGGTACTGCAATTATACTATAGATAATTTAGAAGAAAATAGTTTTTATTTTTAATTAATTTGGAGTTAATATTCCTATTCAATTTTTTCAAATTATATTCTTGCAAATAGATGTTGAACAATATCAGGTCACTGAAAAGGTTTAGTACAGCCTTAGCTTTATCTATTTTTTTTATTCAATTTTTGCAGACCGTTCACCATATAGTAATGAAAAATGTAACAAAATGAGGCATGTCGTGGCGAAATGGTTAAGTTGTCGCACAGGCCAGTATTGAGTAAATGAGCTATAAAATATGGGAGCTCAAAAAATTGCCTAAAAATCCAAATTTTTTTTTTTCACTATAGATCAACAGTTTAATGTCTTATTTATCATGTCCCAAAGTATCAGTTCTGAAAGTGGTTAACAAATCATTTATTTAATGTTATTTAGATAGTTAATTCTATTAAACAATGTGTGCACAAATAACTTTGGAAGGCAATTACTCAAAATCATGTTTATCTTGACTCTAAGAGTGCTGCACTTTCACTTTTCAGTAACTTAGGCTTGAAATGTCCAATTCCAATGAATAACCTCTCATTTTAAAGATCACATACTTGGGTATCTGAAAATACCAATAACTTGAATTTCAATTTTTGCTACAACTTAGTCATTTCGCCACAACATTGCTCAAATGTTTATAATAAAACAAAACAGACTGCTGAGTTTCACTACTTTCAACACTAAAAATTCAGTATAGTATCTATAATTATAAATCAGCGGTTCTTAAACTATGATTGTCGCCAAATAAATTAAAGGGTCGGAAGCCTCTTTAAAATTGAAGTTTATATCCTGCAAAGATTTACCGTAGTATAGAATGCGCTCTCTTTATAAAGAGAGCGCATTCTATGTACCATTAATTTTGAGTTTCTGTTCTGGGAGGTGTGTTGTAGCAGATTGCTTGACGTTTGTTGTGGTCATCAGCTAAAAAGTTTGAGAACCGCTTCTATAAATGGTCTCTTTTTTTTTTTCTGTGATATTTGAAGCTGTGAGAATATCTGATTTTCTATATGGTTGTGATATGCCTATATATGGTGGAAAATCACATATAATTATCACTGCAAGCTTTAATGGTGTGAACAGCCATTTAGGTATTGTTTGCAAAGTTAAGTGTTACATATTCTCATAACAATGTTGCATTTTATACGTGTTATCCTGTAAAATTATTTGCCAAACATAAGTTGAATTTTTACCATTTTATTCTCAAGTTTTTAAATCATTGGTTGACATATGTATTAGCATTGCATTAAGAAATTTACAGGTAGTGGTAAGATAAGATTAATAAGGTCTTAGAAAAAAATGGCTATGAGTGAGAATAATGCAACATGCCTCATATCAATTGGTTGTATAAATATAAAGTTTCTGAGGGAACTGAAGGGCTATGTCTGTGTCCCTGTCACTGATGAACACATTAGTGGGTACTTGCTTTTTGAAGAATGATGTAGGCTTACTAATTTACTCATGTTGAAGCTAAATTCATGCAACTTAACCATGTATTTTAAATAGTCTGATGAAGTAGATGGAGCATGTATTCAAATAGAAGAGAAAACAATAAAAGAAATGTTAAGAAATGAATATAAAAACATTGCCACTGTGATTTTTAACAAAGTAATTGGTATATTATTTAACATAGCCTTTAATGTCGTGGCAATAACTTACAAGAAGAAAGGAAGTAGGAATGATAGGTTTGGTTTCTTCCATTTAACTCATTGTAACAAAAACTTATTACGGTATTATTTAATAGTTATTGTCAAAATAGAATTACAGGTATAGTTTTTTATCTTGCGAAATTTTTGAATTTATAAATTTTTGTTTGTATCTATTGTACAATATTAGTACTTTATGTATTGTGTTTCTAAGTGTTTCTAATTACTTCAGTATGAACATATTTATCATATTTTAACTAAATATATCATATTGAATACATTTCTTACACTTTTTATACACAGTAGTACTATATTTGATTTTTTTTTACCCTTACATGTTTTGATCTCAATTCTTGTTGGTTTAAATAAGTTTTCCTCAAGGAATCAATAAATATGAACATTCATCATGATTGATTTATAGAAGAAAAATCTCCGAAGTGATTATTTGTTTATTGTTTTTAATCCATTTAGTATATTAGTATTAGAAACTGCATACACTGTTTATTTTTTTTTTTTTTGGTATTTTTAGTTTTGTGTCATAGATATTCATATCTTTGAGCTGTTAAACTAGGTAAATTGTTTTATACCATATGTGACACAAATGATTACTTTTTATCATATTCTTTTTTTTATAAATTTTATTGATATCCTCATTCCACAGTAACAAACTGAATTTCATGGAGCATTATATAGAAATAAGTATTGATTTTTAGTTGATTGGTTTTAGAAATGTGTGATGAGATTTTGCTGTAACAGAAAAAGTTCATTCCCACAATTTTGCAGCGGTTAGCCACTACATTTGAGAATGTTACCTTTTCTCACTCATGTTTTTGACTTTTCATATTCCCATGTTTCTGGCTTTAATGGCTGAAGTAAATAAAACTAATACATTAATGAAAAATGAATACTCTAGGTATTTAAAAATGTACTCATAAAGGTATTCTAAATTAACATTATACTGTTATGCTTACTGGTTCTGTTTTATTCCATTTCACTTTTTAGCTACTGTATTTATAGTTTATTTCAACTTCTTTCAAATATATTCTATGTGTATTTATAAATTAAACAAGCTTTTCAGTGATGCGTACTGTTGTGTCTTTTGTTGTTGAATGAACATTAAAAAAAAAATAAATTTATTTTAAGCCTCCAATCCAGAGGATGATGTTTCTCTTCATTCATTCATTCATTCATTCATTCAAATTTGCAATTAAAAGAAAATACAATACAATCATAAATGCTGGCATGAAAATGGAGCAAATATAGCTCATTAATGTTTGGTTAATAAAAATTCATTTTGAATATAATAATTTTAGTAGACTCAACTTAACCCTAAAGTAATTAATAGTTTATCCCTTCATACAGCAAATTTTAATTATTATCATTAAAAACTAATTGATGATAACTATTCAGAAATTCAATGTTATCTCAACTGGCAGCATCAATGCTGACATGCATACATTCAAATACAGTATACAGAAATCGAAAGTATCAAAACCTTTAAAACACAAAAATTGTTTAAATTATTTAAAAAAATTATTAGGTCAAACAAGTTAATTCTACCTGCAAACTAATAGATATAAAAAACAATGATACTGGTAGGTCAAACATTCTGTTTACATAAGAAATAAAAGTTATATCAGTTATGTCATCAAAATATTTACATTTAAATTTATTAAAAGTATAATTTTTAATTTCTGTGTATTAAAAGGAATAAATAACTCTGATTGACAATGCAATAATTATCTCAAGTAATGTACTTTAGGTTTTACATAATTATTTCCTCAACCAGTTTTATTAAAAAAACTGCAGAAATGGAAGGTTCCATTAACTCTACCACCACGCCTAGCCTTACGTAGGAGACGTACGCATGAACGAAGCTGTGTTTCCGGGTACAGTAGGAAGGTAGTGCGTAGGCTAGTACACCACGGGCAACGCATTGACTTATGTCTTGACATTGGCTAATTTGTTTGGAAAAATTTCATCAAAATGTCTCGGCAGATGAATCAAAGCCAGCAGAAACTTGCTGAGAAGTTAACCATCTTAAATGACCGTGGCATTGGAATGCTAGCACGCCTTTATAACATAAAAAAGGTAAAGTATACTGACTGGCCATTTCTGAACATGCAATGCTGGCTTAGGCCTATCTACAACGCAGGGTAAGCTAGGTCCAGGGACAACTTAAACAATGGGCAGGCCTGGGCTTAGCTGTGTTACGTATATTCTTCCTATAATATTCCATAGGCCTTGGGTAGTGCATTTAAGATAGTGAGACTGAAGTTTAGGTAAGGGTCAAGCCAACTTCAGTACCAATCAAAATAATCAACACCTCGCTCGGATTTACGCAAAATCGTCGAAACAAATCCAATTCAAATCATTTTGATCTTGATAAAGTGGATGTATCACTAAAAAAAATATAGGCCTAGGCCTAGGCCTGGCTAGGATGGTTTCCTTAAAATCGCTACTCTGTCGCTGTTTTTTTTTTTTTTCGCAGTGTCTATTCTTATGCTAAGGCGTAAGCATTACCTGAAGTCTATGTTTACGCCAATGCTACAAGCCTATGCTTACCGATCCTACTGGCATACCTGCGAAGAATAGCGTTCGCGGACAACCCATGTATATTCAGAGCCGTAGATAGAGATTGGCCAACTTAGTGCATGGCGCCATGTTGTTACCAAACAGTGTGCGCGCGCGTATTAGCTTTATAACACTTTATAACACTGATGCTTGCATAAACTTTCTTTTATTATTCTGTTCATGAGGACAATTCAATCATGGGATTTTAATATATCCTATCGCGTTAGTTTGTGGCTCGCCAATGTTTTGTTGCCATAAACTAACGCGATAGGATATATTAAAATCCCATTTAATTGAATTGTTTTTCTAATTATATATGGCTGCTAGGCTTTTCAACAAGTTATTTACTTTACAAATATTTATTATTTTAAATAAAAATCAAAATTAGGTAATTTAAAAAAAAAAATACATTGCACTTTTATGAAAAGGGATTTTTAAAGCAAAATTAGCCTAAAAAAATATATATATATATATATATATTTTTTTTAAAATTATTTTTTAAAAGTTTTGTTAGTATGGACCATGGTATTATTGCAAATAGGGGTGGATGAGCTTTTAATTGCACATGGTTATAACTGGGAAATAATTTGGAGATCGTCATCTAAGGTTCTTTAATATTAGAAGTTTCACAGAATTTCAGTGTAAATGTTTAGAATTTACACTAGCGGAAACATGGTTTTCATAGTAAATATTGTGTTATTGGCGACATCACATATATTTACAATGAACGGATGTTATCTAAATGTATATAAATCAGCGTTTATTTTGGAAATATGTACTGACTTCGGTAATTAAGGGCCAGTGCACACGTGTGTGCAGGCAGTGGGAAGATGGACCTCTCAGCTAAACACATAGATGGTAAGTTAATTTTCACTTTCATTTCAGCTATTCGGTAAATATTGTATTTGAATCTAAATAATATTTAAATTGAAAATGTGAAGTTATATTTAAGTTTTAAATGCAGTTTTCGAATTACGAAAACATGTACGAATACCTGTGTACCCTACATTAGGGAATGGAATAAGACTACATGTACGCAATGATTACCAATTTGGGTTGTACCATTTTAGGAAATAGGGTGTTAAATATTAATATTGTACAACATAGACACATAGTCTGTACTATAGTACATTGAATCAAATGCATTCTTTAACCATTAATTAGTGATAGATAGTGACTGCATATTAAATTATTACATAAAATAGAAAAAAAAAACACACACAGCAGTATTTATTTTAAATTTTGAATACACAGTACTATAAAAGACATTTTTATTTTCTCCATCCATTTTCAAAAGTACAGCAGTAAATAGACTCATAATAATTTCTATTTTTATATGCCCCGGCACTCATGAAAAAAAAAAATTACTATTTTTTATGTTTAAAAAAGAAACCAATCATTTTTCCATTATAAAAAAAAATCAAAATAATGATGACTTGAAAGATTGCCAAATCAAAAATGGCAGAATACAATTCAAAGATTCATTTACTTCTTTTACAGTTTATGTACTATATAGTGACGTACATACAGTTGAAAATTGTTGCTGGAAGCATTTTATGGAGAAAATTTTCATGGTTGGAGGCACAAACATTATATTCCAGGATTGAAGGTAGGATACAATACAAAATGATGACGAGAATATCACTTTGTGATTTCTATATTAAGTATTGTTGTGTGGTGATTTTTAATGATTATTAAACAAATCTGTGGAAAACAAAGGGTCAACCAAATATTAGCTGTGGAACAAATTTTACCAACCAAGAAGCGTCCAACAAGATTAATGAACATTTGGCTCTTATTTGTCAGCAACTTCCTCCATTGGAAATTGAGCAACTGCCTTCGTACTTACCAGCTAGGGAACCTCCGCCTCAATTATCTATCGGGCAAGTGATAGAGAGCTCCTTAAAGTAGAACAAAAATAAGCTGTTCCTCCAGGTGACTTACCTTCTACCATCATCTAGTGAAATTGCAGAGCCTCTTACCATGATTTTTAATTCGTCTATTTCTGAATCTGTTGTCCCTTCATCATGGAAGTTGGCTACAATTATACCCATACCAAAAGTAAATGGTCCTGTTAGTATTGATCAAGTCAGACCAATTTCTCTGACACCAGTTTTTAGCAGAATTTTGGAACACTTTGTGGTCTCATGGCTTAACTCAGATCTCTATAACATCATTGACAGAAAACAGTATGGTAATGTTAAGGGAGTCAGCACTAATCATTACCTTGTAGGCCTTCTACATTTTATTCTTAATGGATTGGACAAACCGGATCATAAGGCGCAGATCCTTGCTATTGACTATAGTAAAGCATTTGATCAAATCAATCATACCATACTTATAAATAAATTAATTTATCTTGAAGTTTGAAAATCTGTTATTCAGTGGTATTGTAATTTTTTATCATAGCGCCAACAGAGGGTGTTGTATCATTGCATACTGTCTAGATGGAGCCCAATCACATGTGGTGTGCCACAAGGCACAAAGTCAGGACCAGCACTTTTTCAAGTAATGGTGAACGATGCTGCTCTTGACTGCCCTAGAAGATGGAAGTTTGTAGATGACCTTACTTTAGTTAACATATCTAGGAAAATTGAAATTGATAATTTAAAACATCATCTTAACAGTTTGTTAGATTGGAGTAATTCTCAGCAAATGCTTTTAAATCCTAAGAAGTGCTTCACAATGGTAGTATGCTTTAGTAGAACTCCCCTGTTGCTGAGCCTCTTACCTGCAATGACTCTGTGATCAAATCCGTTTCTGAATTAAAACTGTTAGGCATTACCATTCAGTCTAACCTAAAGTGGAATACCCATGTTAACCCACTAGATACCGTCTTCGACTGTAGTCGAAATTGACCTCAAACCGAGAATTCTCATTTTCGACTGCAATCGAAATCTAGTGACTAAAATATAGGTGGTTTTCAAATCGCTCTTCTGTTTTTTATTTTAGATCCAATACGTCAGAAATTTTGAACACGCATGTGTGAAGCTTTCTTCTTTCGAAATCTGTGAAGAACTCACATGCGCTATATAAAAATGTTTAGAAATATCAATTTGAAATCGTTATTAATTTCGAAAATTTTCCGAAATGGCTGCACAAGATGTGTACACAGCTGAGGAAGCGATTGACCTGATTTGTGATTCAGACAGCGATGAAAGTGGGTTTTTAGTTGTGCGAGACTTAGACGTGCCTGAGCCTAGGCCTAGAAATGTGAGGGTGGTCGTTGCTTTTGAATGGAAAGATCGTGCTTATAGTTATGGATGGTTGGGTAAATAAATTATATAACTGTGTGGAATAGGAATGTTTTATATTTGTTTTTATTTTTTTTTTGGCTATAATTTATTTATTTATTTTTTTGGTTTTTGCTGGTTTTTTAGATGGGCATTACCTGAATATCTACCACCTCGTCGTAACATATACTCGTATAAATTTGAGAAATAGCAATAATATATCTAAATATGCGTGTAGAACCGAAAGATTTAAGAAATCATCTTTGCCGTTTATTGTTGACAACCATTTATACTAAAGCTGCAATATTTCATATTTTTATATTCAGAATTATTTTTACTTCACTCAACTGTTTTGTACATTATTTAATCAAATTGACATTCCTTCCTCTATTTTTGTATTAATTAAATGTTATCTCAATTTTTTAAATTTTTAATTGTTAATTGTAATTTTAATGTTTTTTCTTTATGAACTTTTTAGGAACAAATTTTATCGTAATTTTGTTTGTTTGTCTTGGATTTTTCATTGCTCATGACTTGAGCGTGTGGTCTTTTGTGATAGTTGCAATTTTTATATTGAATACTTTTTGCATGTTTATATACTATGTTGTGCTTTGTTTTGTTTATGTTGTTTGTCTTTGCTTAATTTTGTTAGATTGACGCAATTCAGTTCATACTGCAATGTCAATTTTTGTTGTTTTTTAATAATAAACCAGAATGAATGAATGAATGAATAATACTGTATATCACTGAAATTTATTGTTATCACTTTTTGTTTTGTTATAGGGAATATAAAGAAGGTACTGGTATAATACCTGTCCATGGGAAGTGAATGTCACAATCCCATCATCTGACACGTTTGACTGAAGGATGGCTTGAACAGAGTGGTATTGGATGGAGGGTTGTTGTTTTGCATAGTGTGTTCTTTTAAGACACAAACATGCCTATCACAATTACGACACTCTAACAAGCATGTTGTCAATTGATGAAAAATGCCTGTCAACTGATGTTGTGTGTGCCTTCCTCTTTTTTATTTTTCACGGGATTGACGGGAGGAGGAACGGGGCCCCTGTGGCCCTTCGCTGGATCCGCCCCTGCATGATGTCATAGAGAGATTGCGTCAAGTAACACTGGAGCTCGTAAACTTGTGGTATCACCACTTAAATAAGTCGAAATAGACAGACCTCTCCGTGGGTATATATATAAGGCTGTATAATAATATTGTTTATAATGGCTATATAAAATTCAATTTACTAACTGTATTTTTTTTAATTGGGAAAAAACATTTAGGGATTTCAAAGGCTTATTTAATCGATTTTAGAGTCTACAAATATGTAGACTAGAAATTGCAAAATGCAAGTGAAGTACAACTGCATATAAATGTTCTTCGAACAAAATTATTTATGCGAGTCAAGTGAAAATAATGAATAATAAAAATATAACAAATAATATGAGACACGACCCATTGTCTATATTAGAACACTTCTCATTGGGTAACAAAGTCGTAATTTTTCATTTTTGTCAAAAAGTGTCTATAGTGGTGAATTATGGTTTAGGTTTTTTTTAATAGTTTAAAAATGTCTATGTATGTGGAAAATGTAGTTGATTACCAAAGGTTACAATTTTTATTTTGAAGACTGCATGGTCTAGGAATTGTACATTTTTTTATGGGGCAAGTTTCCAAGGGCGGGTTTTCTAGGGGCGAGTTGACTGCCAAAGAGTGTTGCCAAAGTGCGAGCCAGCGTGTTATTTGATCACAAGTGCGAGACATCACAAGTGTGAGCCAGCGAGCCATGATGTCACGACAATAGATATGAGACGTTAACGAGTTGTGCGAGGTATCGGCTAAGTACTTTGTGGAGTACAATTTAAAAAACAACTATAGGTCTAATAATGTGATGTTAAATAGACAATGTTAGCTATCAAAGAGCGACGTTGTTTTTCATTGGGATCTTCGTCCCTTCAAGGCTAGGCCTATACCATCCTAGCTAGTCTAGAGTAGTCCTAGAGTAGGATAAGGCTAGCGCGACATGCGGACGTTGGTACGAGTAGGTTAGTCTACAAACGTCGCCTAAGAAAGAAGGAAACTCCGCTTTTCAGTCGTCTTAGGCCCTTGCTTTTTGACAAATAATGACCTTTCAGAGCTCAAATTGCTGTCAAGAATATGAATTGGCTGCTTCCCAGCAAAAATACATATAATTTTTTTTTCTCCTCGACGAATTGTGCTTTTTCATAACACTTTAACATAACATTTAGATATCATACTGTGTAATTGCCAAAATAATCTAGCCTATGTGCTAAATTCAGGGTTTGATATGCCCACATATAAAGTCAATTTATGAAAAAACACTAATTATTTCCTAAGTCTTTCCTCATTAGTTTGACAGGATAGTATTTAAAAATTAATATAAATAAATTCATTTGATACCATAAACTATGGAACAGAAATAATTCACAGTTTAGTACTTCCTTGATATTATTTCACACTTTCGTTTTTGTGAAAATCTAGGCCTATGATATAAATTTAAACACATAAAAAAAAGTTTATAAATACTCAGACTTGTGCATATGATCTATAAAAATCGGTAAATGATTCTTAAAATTGCCATACCAAAACGTTTAATCATAAAAACTGGAAGAAGAAACAACCTATTACATGTAAAAACACCGGTCGCCGGCGTTTCTCCAAACAAAGCAGTGAAGCGTATCGGCCTACGCGATTAAATCTGACCACTGGGGGCGCTATAGCGTATGTGTCTGTTATTGCGTATATGTGTCCTAAAAATACCACACAACACCACACGGGACCACACGAATGCAAAAATGAATAAAATATTACCACACAAGAGTAGTAAATGGCTTGATAATAAATAGAAACCAACTTTTATAGTGATAGTTGTCCAAATTATGGTAAAAATCAATTTTTGTAACAGGTTTTTGCCGCCGTGCTTCAGAATGTAATGCGTTGATTTTGAGTATCTCAAAGGCACTGATGTCTGCAGAAACGCGTTCAACCATGACCTTTTAAATAGGCCTACTTCACTATGTACGTTACATTTTATTGAGAGACTATTATTTTAAAATAATCAAGGTGCACCACATAAAGGCTATGAAGCTTTGAAATTGTAATAAAAAGGAAAAATAGTATTTGTTGTTAAAAGTACTACTTTATTATGTTATAAGTAATACAAAATTGTACAATTTATTATGTTATCATCATCACATATGCGGGGACTCAGAATCCTTTTCTTATGTGAGGCGTGAGCATTGGCTGTATGAGTAGCTTCTACAAAGTTTTCCAAAAGAACAGGCATCATGATAAATTTAGGCAGGCATTATTGAAGTTAAGCCGAGATCCGGCGCTACAGGTTCCTGTGTACAGTACTTAGCCTACATAGTTTTTGCATACACTAGGCCATTCTTTCAACAGGACTCGCCGTTACCATTGGGAATACAATATTTGCCCTGTTGGTTTGCTCAAGTGTTCCTCCTGTGATTGAACTTTTGTTCTTTGATAGGTTTTTTTTATACAGACAACCCAACAAGAACAATTTTAATATGGATACTAAAGAAAAAATTAAACGCACAAAAAGAAGTAGCAAACAATAGATCAGATTATGCTGAGCAGATTAAGTCTGATTTATTAGTGGAACGGCCTCATATCATCATCAGTACTTCAGTGTATAGTAGTAGGGGATACATTCCTTAGGGCACATAGAAAAAATTATTAGATTATCACTCTTTTTTCTTAAAAAATTGATGAGGGAGGGGTGGGTTTTTTAAAATTTTTTTTAATCGGATCCAATTGATTATTTCGCTACTGTTTATATTTGGTCTGTAATAGAAAATATTGTATAAAAACTGGTTTAATTTTATGGTTTTTTTAATAATGAAAATGTATTTGAAGTCACAAAATTGCATTGTTATTTTTATGCTGTTGAAATAATTGATGCGGCAAAAAAAATTTTTTTTTTATTCCCACAACAATATTTCCCGAATTTTTGACGTGCTAATAAATTTTTCTATTTGTCCTTAATTATTTTCCTGATTTCCTATTTTAGTATTATGGTAGTAATTTTCTGGAAGAGAAACAAGTATTCATACATAATTATGCACTCGCGCTAATGTTAAAGTTCCTTTAGCTAATGGCTAAAGGTTCTTAATTCGTATAGCCAAATTATAAATGCTTTAGCCAAATTTAAATACCAATGAAAATTTGCAAAAAAGGTTCTGTACATGAAGTCAATGAATGTCTTGCTTCCTATATCTTATTTATGTGTAACCCATCGTAAAGATTGTAAGAAATGAATGAATGAATGAATAACAACAACCAAAACACAACTGATATAAAATTCAATTGCTGATAAACTTGATTCTTTTATTTTTTTCTCGTATTTTGATAGTAGTTTTTCTAAACACAACAATACATTCTTTGTCGTCACAATGACACTTGCTGATGGTTGTAAACAACAGGCAGTGCCTCCTAAACTCTGCCCACCTTGGCTGGTCAATTTTTTTAGTGGGATAGTGTGCAAACATGTGCTTCGGTTGTGATGACGTCAGATCGGCCAAAGTTTCATAGTGCAGGACAGGAACAAGCTCAAGTGTAACCGATAAAGTGTTAATTAAGCAGATTTATTAAGCAAATAATCCTCATGGTTGTATTTGGAGTCAAATTTAAATAAATCTAACCAATTTATATTTCATTCGCTACAAATTTCTTCTGAACTTAAATTAGCAAGATGCTTTGAAAGTGTCTTAAAGGTTAAGAGAATGAGTGAGGTAATTTACACTAATGAATCTAATGACGTCCAAATCCGAAGTAAACATCTAATAATTAACGTCTCCGCAATGTACACCCATCGAAGGCTATACTGTATTGTTTTACTGATACGGTACATGTCAGCTTCGCAACAGCTGTTCGTTGAACAACAACTCTAGGCTGGCGGTAACCCACCCTGCAGCACCACAAAAGAACCAAGTTATTCATGCGCGCCGGTACCACAAAAGACACTGTCACGTTTAAGCAAAGATAAGACCATTGTTGTATGCGCACATTTATGTTGCCGAGTGGAGAATTCACTGTAGGCGATCACCCCTGCCTTACTTTACGGGTACTTGCCCATACTTGTGGGAATTCCTTTGCTTACCATCAAATTTTACACGTGTAAGAAAAACTTAATTTCCCACTGGCGTGAGAAAAAGGGACAGGTTCATCGCCTTCGAATTCGAGTTTTATAAAACTTAATGTACCATAAACTAGCATGCATTTAAAAGTAGTACAGCATATATGTTTTATAATCAGTCGTAAAATCAACTCATAGAGAAAATAGAACTTTCTCTATGATCACCCCTTCCTTACTTTTCCGGTACTTCCCCATACTCGTGAGAATTCCTTTGCTTACCATCGAATTTTACACGTGTGAGAAAAACTTAATTTCCCACGAGCGTGAGAAAAAGAGACAGGTCCATCGCCTCTGAATTAGAGTTTCATTAAGCTGAACATGTTTTATAATCAGTCATAAAATCGCCGATATTTTTACTGTTTGCTATATATTGTGTCCTTGAAAGTTGGAAAATTTGACATTGAATGTCCTGGAATTGTCCTGGAAATTTGCTTGTTTAAAAATGTATGAACCCTGAATAATTCATACTCAATTCAGCCATTTTCTGCAACTTGAGAGTATGCATTTTACCGGAAGAATTGATTAATACACCTCAATTTAAGTCATCATGATGCTATTAAAAGTTAAAAAAAATTGTTTTTGTTTTTATAAGACCACCCAAAAAAACATAAACATCCTACCCACCCACCGCCTCTCCATTTCTCCCCACAACATGACCCACGAATATCTACATTACCCCACACAGTGCCGGTGATAAGTCCCATCACGCTGGTCACGCAGATACCCATCAACAGAAGAATAAGAATAGTAGTAGTAATATAGTATCAAAAAGTGTAAATCGATTGTAATGTGCACAAGCTACGCCTGAACAGTTTGCAGAATGTCTGCACATTTTAAAACTGTGGAACAGTCTCCCAGCACAGTTTCCGAACTGTGAAGAATCTTGCGGAGTTTTCAAATTGTGTAAAGAAATCCTTGCACCGTTTGTGCCAAATCAAACCGTGGTGATAACTTGAGCCCATGCGGACTTAGGCCTCAAACCAACTTCACCAAAATTGAATACTGTAGTTCACCTGGTGAGAATTAAACTCGCTGTCAATTTAAGTGTGTTATACTAGACTGCAGGGGCCTGATGGTGTACTAATTCAGTCCTTTTAACAACTAATAAATGCCCTCACAAAGTGGGGCAGAGGTAAACTAGAGCACACTCTAGAGGTCACAACTGGCATTATAATGAAGTAATATGAGCCATGCCATCCCAAACCAGCGCATGTTAAACGCTAGTAATAGCAAGAATGTGGCAGTATTGCATACTGCAGATTAGAGTCGTGTGGGGAGCGTTCATTCATGGTTGCTGCTCCTAAATTATGGAATACTCTACCTTCATGTATTCGTGAGTCGCCATCCGTCTCTTTGTTTAAATCTCATTTAAAAACTCACTTATTTCGTTCTCTTTGATTTTCCCCTTTTCCATCCCTTGCCAGCTAGCTTTGTTGTAGTTCTATCAGGATAGGAGGCGCCTAAGTCCTGGGATGGCCGAGACTCAACTGTTGCTGGACAGGGTACATTTTGATAGATCCCTGCTCAGCGACGAGGGCGTATTCCCATACTGCAGTTTGGGTGCTGGCTTGAATTTTCTTTTTTAGTTCCTATGCATGTAATGCAATAGGAACTATTGTAATCACTCTCACATTTCTTTTGTTTTTTATTGTGTGTAGTATGTGTGTGCGTATATGTGTAGACATTTATGCAAATGCGCATGCGTCAAAGAAAAGTTTTCCGACATTTTGTTTTACATCGCGATGCGAAGTTCGATGTGGATTTTCTGCAGACTTCAGTCAGGGCTCACGCTAACCGATCGACAAGTCGGCTTGCATGAAACTATTTTGGTTTTACGGCAAAAAAAATCAACTGCTGTGGCATAGGTATTTGAAGAAGGCCTAAAATAAAACAAAAAGGTTTTAATACTTGCTGAAATACATCGTTTTTTTCATTTAGATCTCCATTTTTCACTAACTCCATGCGACATTTTTTTTCTGTCGTATGAGTATTCAAAAATAAAGTATATATATACGTGTATACGTATATATACTGTATATACGTGTATATATACCGTAGGTGTATACGTGTATATATATGTGTATATGTATATGTGTATATGTATATATATATATATATATATATATATACACGTATATATATATAGGGCCTGTATACTTTTTAAGTCATGTATCATGCATAGGAACGTTGATGCCTGCAAGGCTCTGGTTTTATTTTCCAGTTACATCTGCTCACTTGTTCTGCGCATAGAGACTCGTATTTTGCGCAATATAAATGAATAACCTTTAACCTTTACAGTACAGAGAAGCTGTAATACTTTTAATTTTGGCAATTGTAAGTCAATTTCAGTAAATCAGACATTATTTTAAAGCTTATATTGTAGAAAATATGAATATATTATTAATTATTATTATTATTCAACTTCCATTTCAAAAATTAAGTTTTAGACAACCTTTGATAATACTTATAAAGTACAATCGCTATGAAATTTATTTCCTTCAAAGTTTATATTTCTCTCAAACATAGGCTTGTCAGGACCCAAAATCTAAACCCCCTTTCTTGTCTGAGAAAGCATTAGAAGCATGTGTGAAGAAGATTGTCAACAGGTTTCCAACAACAGATATGAGCAATGATCATGTAAGTTTTAATCTTGTTTTTGTAGTAGTTTTTGTTATGAATTCTTTAATGTAATAATGGATTCTGAAAAGGTGTCAATAGTTCTCAACCAGCAAGTACAAAAAAATAGGAAAATATAAGGCATGGCTAGACTTTTTTGGAATTGAAGATTGTATAACAACTAACAGTAAAGTTAATATGAGGGAAGAGATTTTTAGAAGCCTTTTTTTGTTCATAACTGGTATTCTACTGTATGTCACACACCTTAGAAGAAACCGCTTAAACAGACCGATTTCAGATACTGTAGGCACTTTATATAGCAACTCAGACATATAGAAAATATCAATAATTCTAGATTTATATAGCATGTCATGTTGAAACAACCTCAAGGTGCATCAAAATGCAGTTACCAGTATATTGAATGTTACAACAAGAGTGCACAATTACCACAAAAAAACAAAAAAAAATGTCACACTTTGAAAATCTGTCAGATTTTTTTTACAAATGATAACAAAGGCTTGGCTAGAATCTGAAAATTACAACATAAAGTATTATGGTTAGAAATGCTTTTTTTATGTTTTTAATTCCCAGTATTAATGCTTGTTATGTCTGATTTTCCACAGGGCCAGTTGAATGCTATTGATCATAGGAAAGGAGATATAATGAAGGTTCTTTCGATTTATTACTTAACTTTCAGAGATATCCTTGACTACAAGGTAAGTCTTTTCACTATTATTATATTTAATGGGAGTTATATAGCGCACATATCCAGAAAATTGCTCAAGGTGCGTTTTTTCCCGTTGTCAGTGGATCCAGAATAAATCAACACAGCCTCCTCTGCACCCTCGAAAGTATTAAGCTATGTTACGACGATCACTACTATCTGATGCAAGTTAATGAGAAATCCAGTCAAGGTTGCATCACATTCTATCGTATGTCTACACGAGAGTTACACGGATAGTTATAGCACTTATACACTGATAAGTTGAAGATTGAAGTGATTTCTATTGATCTCATGATGTTTCAATAAACGACAAGACAGAAATTACATTAGTTATATGCTAGGCCGATTGCAATGGCGAGGGCCTTCCTGGGCTTAGGACTGCTTTGGTAGGCCATCCCAACTATCGATAAATAAAAGGCATTTATTACGTTTAACAAATAATTGTTTCATCTTCACCTGGTAGAGCATTCTGTAAAAGTGCAATAGCTTTTAAACCGAGCTATCTACCACATGTACAAAAATGTTGTTCTTGCTAGAATGTGTGAATTGCAGTGGCTAAAGATAAGGCTACCGTATTAGCTGTAATCTCAGAATCATGTATCTTGCCCGCATTCGCTGTATCACGTTCAGCTGTACCTTTAGCCATAATGAACAAACTACCACGGTATGACACGAACATTTATATGAATTTTACATAGAACGGTAGCAATAGAAATTTATTCTGTAATGTTTTATTTGGATTTCCATTGACAATTATAATATAAAAAAAAACAACTAAAAAAGGTAATTTTAAAGATGCCTTGGTTAATATTATTAACCAACTAGGCCTAGAATTGTCGTGAAAACGAGACTGTACTGTAGTCAAGCTACAGATGTTATTGCAATCAACATGTGGTAAGCCAATTCATAAGCGGGGTGGCCTGATGTTCCTTCGGATGGGAGCCTTGCCAATCTGGTCACTTGTCGGTGTTGGCTTGCAGGTTGAAGCGCGTGTTTTCTATCAGGAGATCCCATTCATACTGTACGGTTGGTGTCAACCTCAAAACAAGTGCTTGTTCGGTAACTACAATATCACTGACGGAACTAGTCTTAAGTTATGTGTGTAGTCACTATTATTAATTTAATTCTGAATCTTTCACCTCCTACCATTTACCAATTCATACTCCTGGTTGAAGGGAGACAAATGCAGATAAAGTGTCTTTGTCAAGAATACAAACAGTGTGACGAGCATCTATCTCGAACCATAACCCCCAAACTGAATGCCTTACACACTGCGCCACACGGTTTGCTCAAAACCCTACCTACAGAAAACTTCTTTGGAAAATATATTGGGGATTAAAACTAAGTCACACTTGGGGCCCGTTCGAGCAAAAAACGCCAACCATATTCCGTTTATTTCACCGGGTAATCGCGCTGAGCACTCAGCGGGTGGTCGACCGTTCGAGCAAGTTTTAGCTCACGGTAAATAACTACTCCGGAAGAAAAACTTATCCCATGGTCAACAACCCATTCTTTGTTTCTTGCTACTGCTGCTATTAACCGGCCCACGTACACACAGTGCGGCACGGTGGAACGATAATGTAGCTCAATAATTTATAATGGCTGCTTTAAAATCTGTAGCCTACGTAGGCTAGTTTATTCAAGTTTATTTCTCCGAATAATGGTAAATCTACAAATCAATCGCGTAGCTTAGCTATATGCTACTAAATTTAGACTTCGTCGTGCATTTGTGAGGAGGCGAAGGAGAGCTGCAACCACGCCTGGGCCGTAACCTATTGAATTTGGCGCTAGGCTGTGGGACTTTTGGAAAAACAATTAAGGTTGATTTATCATCGCCTCCGGCTCCATGGTCATTCCATACACGGTATTCTACCCAGAAATTTGGTGGTCAAAATTGTCGTGGATAATCCAGATGGAAAGGTAATTAGACTAGTGTCCGAGCGGTTTTAGAAAGTGTGTACCGGTAAATTAACTGGTGAATCGCATGGATATTTTTTCGCTCGAACGGGCCCTTAGTACTATTTTGTGCCTACTTTGTACAATGTAAATTTTGATGATCATGTATACAACCTTAATTGTATTAATTACTTATTGAGTAATTTGTGAATAAGATGTATTTTTGATAGTTTTGTACTGTTGTTTGTAATATACATGTAGGCCAATATTTTAATATTTTTATTGGTTGAACAAACGATTTCAGCCTACAAGATACCTGTTTTGGTGTTTTTATGCCTTGAATGAATGAATAAAAAAAAAATAAATATAACTGATGAATGATAATTGTTTAGATAGCACATTAGCAATTTTGCATACTCACTAATGTATTCGAGTGAGGCATTTATTCCTAATGTGACTCTGGAGGGGGTGTTTATTTGAGGGGACACGTATTTGAATAAATGCGGTATCAATATTCCAGTGTATTACTGGGAGTTCCATCATCTAAATGTTCTGTATGTTAATAAACTTGTCTGATGGTAGAATGTGGAAACTTTAATGAGATTTAATTTTTATTAATTTTTTTCTCATTGACAGATTTCCTTAGAAATGTTGCAATTGACTGCTAATATAAAAGTCTACGTCAAGCATACAGGAAAAAAAACTATTTTATATATACGTCTGTTAGTTGATGAGGATATTGCTAAAAGCAAATATTCATTAACATAAAGTCTGATTATATAGTAATTCAAGTGTAATTATATTTTGTACTTTAGGACCATGTAGCTGAGTTGTTGGTGATAATTGATGCCTGTAGTGTGCGCTTTGATATTGTAAGTTGACTTTAATGTTGTATACAGGATTAAGATGCGTCTGAACAGGAGAGAGCTATAGAGATCTTACTTCTCAACCAGCCTACTGCAAAACATTTTGTTTTACAAAGTGTATCTTGTAACTAATACTTGTTAAAGTTCATTCTTTAAAAGTATTCAAACAATCTCGCCAAGACAGCCCATTAATTATCTATAAAAAATTTAATTATTGCCGTAGAAATGTTTAGACAATTGTAATGCCCTAAAATGTATGCTTACTACAAATATTTTAAAACGCCCTCAAGTTTGTCAAGTAATGGGACATCAGATTCAATGTTGTCCATTTGATTTGCATTAAATTTCAATCTTGATATAATAAAGTTATTTGAATCTGGTGTGTGAAGCTGGTCCACAGATACACTATCAGGGTTTAATATTGTATTGTTTTCAGTAAACTGCCAGTTCACAAATTAAATCTGTTTTGACTGGTTTTGACTGTTTTTGTACATGTATTTTAATTTTTCTCTTCCAATGAATAACCAGATTATAAACTACATACGCCCATATGCAATACTTTACAAGACTACATTATATCTGTTTTTTTCTATTGAAGATGTTTTTGGTTTCTATTGTAATGCTGCTGTATTTTTGTAATCATTTCAATGTTCTTGATGTGATATTGTAATTAATTGCATTGCTTCTCCGTGATCGGGATTTGACATAGGCTTTTAAATGTTTTGTATCCTTTATTTCATACTGTATTTTTATTGGATAAAGCAATTTTATATACATTTGTTCTTCTATAGACAACCAATTTTGATTTAACAAAAGGGTACCTGGATATGGTTTGCACCTACATCTCAATAATGATCCTCCTAGCTAGGGTGGAGGACCGTAAAGCTATGCTGGGGCTCTACAACCAGGCTTTCTACCTATCCAATAACAAAGTGTAGGTTATCTTTTTACTTTTTTTTGCTACATTGTATTTGTAGTACCCATTTCACCTTGACAAATATTTATCAAAATATAATAATAATACAGTATAATAATTATCTCTATTTTAAACAAGCAAAACATGTTTCAACAAAAGGTGTTCTTCTACAAGTCTCTATAGAAAAGCACCGAAAAAAATTATCAATGTAAAATTAACAGTGGTAAATATTAATAAATTTACATTGATCTTATACAATATCTTTTATGTTTATTCTGAATTTTCAGAGAACCTAATTTTCATCGTCTTGGTAAACTGATTGTAGATTTTGAGCAGCCTACCAGGCAATTGCTAGAAGAATTCACACCGCACACAAAGGTTTCATGTTGTATTAATTTTCACATATTGTCTTTGAAATTCAAAATTATTGTTATTATTATTACTGTTTATTTTTAGTTCTTTGTATACAAAATACATGCCTGTAGAATACCGTATATTTTTTAATGTAAGATGAGGCTTAAAATATTAAATTACCATTGAAAAATAGGGAGTTGTCTTATACGCACAACATAAAAAATGTTTGATTTAAGTATGGTCACCATGTACGCTTTACGAGCCAAAGATGAATGCCATACAAGACGGTTGTTTAAATTTAAAAGTTTTAATTAAAGCTCTTAATGCTGGTACAATGAAATCCATCAACTTTACCAATCCTACACCTTGCGCTTATATGGCATTTTGAAGGCTAAATGCAGGCTTGATCCCAGTGTATCGTATGGAAGGAGGAATTCCCACTCTAAAATGAGGAGTCGTTTTATACATCCGGCATACAAAAATTGTCCAAAAATTCTTCTTAATCCGGAGTCGTCTCCAGATGAGTTGGCACTCAAATTTGCTAGTTAGGCCTCACAAAATCTTTGTTTTAGAAAAAGATGATTTTTCTATTTTAAAAGTAAAATAAATATAAAGCTAATAATTATGTTCCTTTAACCCATATTTAGAACTGTAAATTGTGAGTAGATTTAAATCACAAGCTGCGATGTACATAAAAAGCTGTCAGTAGCAAATTTCAGGCAGTTTTTTATGCTTGAGCATGAGATGAACTGTTTATTTTATTTTTTGTTAAACTGAAATGCAATTATATATTTGGAAATCCTACTGTAGAATTGAACATATCTAAATCCCATATATTTGGATTGTAGCATTTTCAATTTCTGATAATATGGAGTGGAATTAATAACAGAGTGAAGCGTTTCTACTTAAAAATTACTCAGAATTTAAGCAGTGAGCTTTACTCTCGTCAGTACAGTACCAGTAGTTATTATGAATGCATAGTTTTATACTATATTCTGTTAATGTTTATACTTTGTTTTTGAAGTGCCTCAGCTTTGCATTGTTCTCCCTTCAACAAATCTACCCACGTCGAAACCTCGGTGCTGATCAATGGCGGGCGCAGGAGATGCTCAGTATCATTACAAAGCCTGCTGTTATGCTGAACCCAGCACAGAGTGATACAGTAAGTCATATTTGCAGTTCACTACAATAAAATGCCAGCTGGATTTTATTGCATATAGCCAAAAAAAGATTCAAATTTTGGTGAAGTAATCTCATCAAATTATTATATTGTAGTGTGCTGTGTAATAAAGATTTAAGAATTTCATATTCTCAAATAAGAACAGAATACAATGCTTCAAGTGCACTTGTGTGATGCAATTTTTTGATCTAAACACAAACCTTGAATATGTAAGTTTAAATAGGAACTATACTAATGTGGCTCATTTCCTGATGCATGTTGATCAAATAAATAGCAATTTAACTTGTTTATTGTTGCCTTATTCTCTTTGTACTTCTACATCAGGAAGAGCCACGTCTTGTGGCCAATAGAAATAGTACAACCTCCATAGATTTATATGGGTTTTATAAAAGACAGGTGGGCTAATTTTTCATGAATTTGCATAATGCTGAATGACCTGCATTTGGCCTTGTTCCAAAAAGTATCTAATATATTGCATGTCGACATATTAACTTCTCAAAAATGATTGTTTTGCAAAATGTCTGAAATATTAACAAGTAAATTACTAATAAAATCAAGAGCAAAAATGCATGTAAAACTCGAGCTGTCGAGTGCCTAAATACTCAATGATACGCAGGTTTGTTATGGGTGATTCTATTTTCTTTTATGTTCAAGGAAAAAAATTTATCATCCTTGACCTTAACCTTGTTTTTCCTAAAATTAAATCACCTCTTAGGTTATTATGTACCATTCCACCAATTTTATGGTGATTCATTTCTTAGTTTTTTTTTAATCTTGGTAACAGACTAACAGACATACAGTGGTGAATACATAACCTCCTTAGTGGAGGTAATAATGATTTGGTCTAATATCATGCTGATTAGAAGAAGTACAAAACAAATATAGTATTGGATTAAATTCCAAATCATTCCATTATTTAAAAAGTTAGTGGTGATTATTGGCCATTCGACTAAATAGAAGGAGGTTTACAACTACTGTAGTGTAATCCAAGCTCTGAAGTTTTATTAAAGAGAGATTTATAAATTCTTGACTTGAAAATGCATGATATAAGTAATTTTGTTACTTCCTCATGTTTTCATGCATCTTACCAAGGGGAAAGGCAAACAAATCTCCTTCTCATATTAGTCTAGCCAATCTGTGACAAAATTGTAATGAACCTAGAACTAATTGCAACAGAGATAATTTTTGCAAAATTTGTTCCTGAAATATTCACATAATAACATACTAAAAGTCCAAAAAAATCCAACCAGTTGAAGAGAGTTAATTTTAAAGATATTTAATGAGTTAACATCCAACGATTTATTTTGTCACATCCTACTAATTCTGCGTTGGAGCGTATAAAAGCCTATTGTTGCTAACAACAAAAAATTAAAGCATAATGGACACCCACGGTTGGTAACACAAAGATCATTGTACGCAGCTGCTGTCCAGTATCCTGCATAGGGATAATGAATATCATTAAATAAAAAATATGTTAGGTTTAATACCAGTAACAGATACTAACTGTGTAGTAATGTTCTGGGTCATACTCAATGGTGGCGCCAGAATTTCCCGACGAGGAGATGCCCCAAACGACAGCAAATTGGGTGTGGTGGGCGTCGCTCAAAATCTTTTGGAAGTAGTCCAGGAGCGTGCAAATCACCCGAAAAATATGAAAATTTAGGTGTGTCAAAGGCTTATTTAGTCGATTTTAGAGTCTACTAATAGTAATATGTATGTAGAAAATACATATAAGTATTTTCTCCCAGACAAATTCTGACTTTTCTGGTCATACTGCAGGGGGAAGACAAGATATTAAAAAGCTTTCATTATAAAATTTGGAATAAAAATATATAAAATAAAAGTACAAGATGAAACGATGATGCATTTAAGACAAAAGTAGGCCTACCAACACAAAACTATTTAATTTTGGCGATACAACACAGATACGATCGTGGTACAAACATTTACTATTAGACCTACCTACTTCAATATATTAGGTCTACCGAATGATTACAAAGACATAATTACAAAGTGTCAAAATAGTAACATTGATATCTTTTGAAATAGTTTTGAACATTTTGATCGCTCATTTTAGAATGTATCCTGGTGTTGTCTTTGTCACTATGTTCAGTTTCTTGATTTTATATTCATGGTAGAGTAGGGGTTAGTTATGAATGTATTTTTCGATTGTCTTGCTTGTATTTCTGTATATTTTGAGATTATTGTATTAAATTTTAAGAACAGTGCACAAAACTTTGCATTGATCATTGTGGTACCGACGCGTCTGGTCTTATTCGACTGCATTCGCGCGTGGGCAACTATCTTATTTTAATTTTTTTTTTTTTTTTTGGAACAACAGGCTTTCCTACACTTCAGTGCAGCAGCTGGGCAATATGGCACAATAAACCATTGGATATTAACTCATTAAATATCTTTAAAAGTAACAATGTTCCCCTGATTGGATTTTTTCCTACTTTTAGTATGTTATTTTATGTATATTTCTGAAACAGATTCGGCAAATATTATTACTGTTGCAATTAGTTCTAGGTCAAACCACAGATAGACTGGACTAAATGCCTATTCATGGATTGAGTGGAATGAAAATGTTAAAAATAGAACGATAGTAAAATATACATGTGAATGACATGATTCTTCATTGATTGGTGTTTATGCATTTTATGTTATGGTGAGTGAGATCATATAAAGAAGTTTTTTGTATCATAGCTTGCTTCCCATGATAAATACAGTCAACTTCTATGTCTACTGTGCTTAAGTAAAAAATGAATCAATGTCAAATTATTTTCCATGCCACTTTATTTTTCTTATCCTAATTATGATAAATCAAAGTATAATAAAGTTGATAATTGCCACTTCTACCTCAGGTAAATAATCACTACATTACATTTCCCACACACTTGGACCTCAGTAAGCAATCCTACATTTTTAGTACTGTTTGCCATTTGTTATGCACTCTAAAACAGTCCTGGATACACAGGGTACTGCGATAGGCATGCATCTACCTGTCACTGAAGTTAGTCATCACAACCGTAGTTCACTGATCCAGTGGTTGTGGATCCTAAGATCCATTGCAGGATGTACACTAATAAACAAACATAAAAAGAATCACAGTTGGTTTCAATGTAGGGAATATTTTATTTAACATTCAGGTTGTGAATGAAATTCATGAATTTAAGTGTAACTTTATACTCACAGTTCTTGAATTCCTATTCCAACAAATTTTTATTTTCTATTTCCAATTCTTATTTATTTGCTGTAGGCTAGGTTCAGTGTCAGTGTTGTGTTATTTATTGTGATTGTATGTACAGTAATCATGTTTTCATGGTCAATCGCAATTTGGCTGAAAAGCTACAAAAACAATATTTTTGAATAAAACTTAGCACATATGTGACAAAAATAATAAAAAATGTAATAATTATTTTAATTTAATAAAAGTCAGACTTATTACTAATCATTCTTTTAAATCAAACAATTTATCAATGCCACTTTGTATTTGACTTAGGTGATGTTGACTATATTTAAAATAATAATCTCAATAGTTAATAATTCAATCATTTGTTTTACTTAGTAAAATTGATTGCTATTCTATTTTAAAATTATTTTTTCAGATGCGGTGTGAGTACTTTTCTTTGGATGCGATGGAGCGATGGATCATACGTAAGTAACATGTTTAACTATTGATTTGTTTAAATTCATTGTTTATTGGTTGCATGTTTGAAAGGGTGAGTATTAAAATGTAGGTTTTTTTTTAGATTCTCTCCGTCACAATGCCCATGGTGGTCGCATAAATGCCTAGGGTGGTTGTATCAATACCTACGGTTGTCACTTAAATGTCTACAGTAGTCACATCAATGCCTATGGTGGTAGCATCGAATTCGAGTCAACTCGGCCCCGGCCCCAAATCAACTCGGCCTCATGTCAACTCGACCCTAAGTCAACTCGGCCCCAAGTCAACTCGGTCCCATGTTAATTCGCCCCAAGTCAACTCGGCCCCAAGTAGTCAACTCTGCCCCAATTTACTGTGAAATTTACTAAATAATTACCAAAATATATTTGAATGCAAAGCCAAAATTAAAGTGTTTTAAACCATTATAAATATTTCAGTGCCGGCCTTTAAATAGAGGGATTCCAAAGCTGCTGAAGGCTGCTAAAACCCAAGTCCCAAAAGTGGTCTTTAATTGAGGGGAGACCTATACTCAGTAAATTATATATTTATTTTTCCCCCTTGACCCCACCTGGGTAGGTTTTTTCTTTGATTGCACCGGGCATTCTTGGCAGCTTCACACCTAAGGGCCTGTCATTAAATCTTACACTGGGACCCATCATCACCTAGCTACGCTGCTGTTCCAAGGAGCAAGTTTATGCTATATTTAAGCTTGTCATTTCTCAAGATAATTTATAATTTTTCTAATGAATTCACCCACTGCAAAATTATATGTCCATTTTTTCCATGCAGTTTGTATGGTTTGGTGTTTTAAATTTGGTATTTTTGTTCTTGATCTGGTTTCATTATCCAGTGGGTTTCATGGTGTGTCCTAACTTACTGAACCAGCCAAGAGCAGTGAATCTGTGGAAGCCTGCATTACAAGGAGGTTACTGCATTACCCTCTTCCGTGATGAAGTTCTCACGTTCCATAAATACATTGAGGTCTTTTTCGATTCTATCAAGGGGTAAATATTTCAGTGTCATAAAATTATTTTATTTTTTATTTTATTTTTTTAAATTTCATTTCATAATTGCCATTATATTGGAACATAATTTGTTCTATGTTTGTGTCATTTTAGTCCATAGTTTACTTTAAGTTTAAGTTTATTCAATTCACATAGCAGTTTATCTTATTAATATGTACACTATGGCTTCGAACGAACAAGACGTGCTTAGCACCGGCTCTCTGATTTTCCTGGTAGAAATCGATCCTAAAGTTAAAAAACTTATAGTGAACCTCAAGGATACACCATCTATTCCTGTCAAGGCAAATCTGAGCAGTGAATTCACTATTGATGAGTTATTACAAGCCAGGAAAACTATATTTGAGGCTGCCAGAGATAAGTACCATGACGATATTCAACATGGCGTCGGGATTGAGACGGACACCACCGGGACATTGAATGGTCCTACAATGAAAATATTAAGTACATTTTCCACTTGTAACTTGTAACTTGTCACGTAGATCAGTGGATATTGCTGCTGATGACATTAAAGAGCTCTGTCTTTATCTGTTTGGTCATCGGAAAAGTTTTCCAAAGTCTTGCTTGAGCTCTGCAAGTCAGCCCAATCCCAAGCCAGTTAAACAAGCTACCACTGCTACCCAAATAGGTATCGACGCCATTATACCCGAACCCGTTACAGAACCAATTCTGTCGACCATACTCAAGGTCATATTAGCGGTACAATCTGATATCAAATCACTTGATCGCAAACTTTCAGAACAAATTTCAAATATTAGTGAACAAATTTCTGTTCATTTATATGAAAAAGAAAAAAATGATAAAATTGACAAACTAGGAAAGGAATATGATGCGCCCCATTCTACTATTGATATGCTAATGAGGTGTTCTTCTCAAAGTGAAGAAGG
>NW_022704401.1:2620772-2624662 GCF_011630105.1 Anneissia japonica | reverse complement strand
ATTTGTAACATAATAGCAACATGGTTTCTTATCAGTGAGGTGGTTGTGCTATTTTTTAGTGAAAGATTACAGGTTTGTTAACTCAGACAGTCGCCATTGGCAGTGGGAATTTTGGCTTGTTGCCGCCACAGAAGTTCTCGTAGTAGTGTAGAGTACTTGAATACTGTTGAGTGTCTGTTTCGTTCGATTATTTTTCTTGCTGCATTTGTAATTTGGTCTGCCTTCACAATGACTGTTTAATTAATTGTTAATTTAGCAAACCTGCGTCAAATGAAAAATTCGTCTGAACTGTTATTAACGTTGGACACATCCAGATTTCGTATTCAGAATGCGTCATGGACGTATTCTGGATGCATCAGACGTGTCTAAGATGTGCAGCATTTATGGACGGTACTGTACCTGTCTCTTATACACATCTAGATGTGTATAAGAGACAGGTATGGAGAGGTCGTTACATATCCCACAATGCCTTACTTAACAAATGTATGAAAAGAGCTGCTAGGATAGTTTTAAAATGCAATTTTCTTACCCCATCTGCAGATATGTTTGCACAACTTTGTTGGCTTTCGTTTTCCGAAAGGGTTACGTATAAAAAAGCTATACTTGTTTATAAATGCATTAACCGATTAACACCTTTATACATGACAAACCTTTTCACACCGTATTTGCAAGCTTGTGAAACGAGACAGTCAACTATTATGAAGTTGAAGGTTCCTTTTTCGAAAAGCGAAAGTTATTCCACGAGTTTTAAAGTGACCGGGGCGAATATATGGAATGACTTAGATATTGATTTGAGAACTGCGACTTCTCTAAACATATTTAAATACAAATTGTACGAGGCACTAATTAAGAAAATATAATCGGTTACGACCATGTGCTTTAAATGCAGGGCCCCAATGGAAATCAGTGTTTTAACTGTTTGGGCTCCCCTTGGTAAACAAATGTAAATAAATAAATATTATATGTATTATTTTTTTTTGTATTGGTAGTATTGTAATTAGCATTATATTTATTAATTGTATTAATGTTCTTCTTTGGTTGATAATATTTTTCCAGATATAATAAAAAAGCTGCTGAAGTAAAAGAATGCAGTATTCATGCATTACATAATGCGTAAGTTCTTTTTACTGCATTTAAGTTCTATATTATTGTAATTTATTTTTAGGTATTGTAATGGACAAATATCTGACAATTTCTTCTTGTGTAATTTGAAGCAGCCACTACAACTTACTTAGGTGTTCCTTCATTCTGACATCATGTATCACTTGGAGTCGATCATATAGCATCTATCATCTTTCCATTTTTAATCCATGGGTCTCTGTAATACGGTTTATTTGTCTTTTGTTATGGATGTATTTGGTCATTGAATATGTGTCCAACAAATCTTAGGTATTGAACAAAGTCTTTACAATTTCTCTGTTTCTACAGACCTGGAGTTCATTGTGACAGACGCAAGTACTTGAGGATGGCCCTGCGGGAATTGGTGACTGTCCTTAGTGATCAGCCTGGACTCCTAGGTCCAAAGGTAGGTGTGATCTGAAAATTTGAATTTATTTGATGTTCAACATGCAAAAACAAGATAAAAAAATGTAAAGTTGACATCTAAATCACATAAAACTGTAAAATATATGAAAACAATGAACTGACTTGTTAATGTTTACTAGGCATTGTATGTATTCATGGCCCTAGCATTCACCAAGGATGAAATCCTATGGCTCGTCAGGCACTCTGAATACAGGCCACCTAGGTCAAAGGTCAAGATCAATACAGAGGATCTGATGGATGAGTGTCTTCCAGAACTGCTGTTCTTAATGGAAGAACTACGAGGTAAACATGAGCTAAACATATTTGTTTTAAAATATTTTTGTTGTAATAAAAACAAATGTTAAACAGTTTTTAGCCCACTGTCTGAGAGAGAGGGATTATATGATGGTTCTGAGCGAATTTTGAAGTCATTTGTTTTTCTATCTCTTCCTTTGTTTGTGACGCGATTAGGCCAATCTTGCAATAATATGGAAGATAAGGCCTGGGAAATTTAAAGTATGTAGAGTTTTTAATAATAATAATGAAAACTTTTAAAGCGCCGGTATCCGTTTAAAGAAAACGCTCATGGCGCCCCTCCACAAGAAGTCAAAAATATGACCAACAAAAGAAACAATAAAGTTTAAGGACCAGAATCAATTAAATTACATGAGCCATACTTTGGTCAGCGTCATTCTCTCTATGTAGCCACGTATTCGCAGATACTCTACACAAGGTATGCTGGGCTCCAATAGTTTCCACCTTTGGCCTATGCCTCAGGCTCCGCTACCGTGCACCACCGAGGCAGCGACGCTGACCCAAGTAAGGTAAGTGTAAAAGTTAGGAAATTATGTAAAGTAAGTTTCAAAGAATGTTTTAAGATTAGTTTTAAATTCGTATGTGGAGGATGAAACCTTGATCTGGAGTGGAAGTGTATTCGAGACTCTGGCCGCAGCAACCATGAACGATCTCTCACCCCAGGAGTTTCTAGATCTAGGTTCAACTGCACGGAGTTGGTTTACCGAACGCAGGTTAGAGCGGGATGGAACATAGATTGATATCAGTTCAGTGAGATAGGTGGGGGCAGAGTCATTAAGAATTTTATAGACGAGTAAATCCATTTTGTATGTGATTCTCATTTCAAGGGGTAACCAGTGTAGATTCTTAAGTACAGGTGTGATATGACATTTTTTCTTCGTGAATGTAATCATTCTTGCAGCAGTGTTTTTGCGGAAATATTGTCGGGAAATATGTGAAAAAGTATGTTTTTATATCATATCTCTTAACATTAAGGTGGGTTTCCTATGAAAGCGTGTTCGTCATTGATCAGATTGCAAATTGGCTGTATATTCCACATTGTGTTTATCAACCAATCACGGCCTGGAATGGTAAGCTTTGCGGCTAATAAATGCGTCTGCACGAGTCTAGTTGGTAGCGAAGAATGAGCCGTTTTGTGGTGCTTTCAAGGGTGGGTGGTCTCTCCTCTGAGAGATAAACAATGTACTGTAATGCAGGCTGGCCTAGAGCTAGAGGAAGACGAACTATAGGGTGGCTGGGTAGCACGTGTGTGTAATAGATCGGATAACAGGAAATGTAGGCTACAAGTTGCTTTTATGTGTATTAAACCACATAATATTCAAATTAGATAGTAGCGATGAGTGTATGTGTGCAGCACATTTCGTGTCAATGTACTGTAATGCAGGCTGGCCTGACGAAGATGAATAGGCTGGCTGGGTATGTACGTGTGTATAGGCCTATACCCTAATTTAGATCAGATACTACAGGAAATAAATGTAGGCTTTTAAGTTGCTTTTATGTGTATTAAACCACACATTCAAATTAGTGAGTAGCGATGAGTGTATGTACAGCACATTCGTGTTGCTGCACTGTGTGGTGTGGTTGATGACGAGGACGTTGCCGTTAGATACATGATAGCAAGGTCCCACATGGAATTTTTGTTCTATTGAGACGGTAGCTTTTCAGCATTGCTCTAGGATGATTTTCCTTTACATATGAATTTTTTAGCATTTCGTACTCTACACTTGGCTATCCGTAGCCAACCACATAGGCCTAGGTACGTAACTATATTAGATCAGATGTTAATTACATAAAATGTAGGCCGACAGTCGTATTTAATGGGGGGGGGGGTGGAGTGGATTTCTTTTTTCGCGATTTACCATGGGATGGCTACTGTCATCGTTACCTATATGGTAATGATGACGATCGTTCATGTACCTATTGACTGATGAGGCATGATTAAAAGTCAATGGATTACATTCCATTCCAACCATGGTATAACCAGTCGATGGATAGCCCAGTAATGAGATATTTTTTTTAGATTTTCACAGCGTGTTCCATGTACCTCCTCC
>NW_022704401.1:2586244-2620578 GCF_011630105.1 Anneissia japonica | reverse complement strand
TGTATGTGTATACACATATATACATATATATATATAAACATATACATAATACATCAAGATCTGACGTCAGCCAAGAAGTTATTTAGCCTTTCTCAAACAAAGCTGCATGTTTAACAAAGACAAATGATATACGTAATTATAATGTGCCTTTGGATAAATATATTTCTTCACAATGAAATACTTCTATGCAACAAATTCCATTCGCTCATCAAACTGTCTACTTAAATCATAAACCGCTACATATATATCTTCATAATTACAGTACAAAATATTACGTACACAACAACCCCTACAACAACCTTATTTTCTTTAATATCACTGTACACAACATCACACTTTTTCTAACTGTTAAGTGAACATAACAAAAAAGGTCTGTGATGATGCATACAACTACTATAACTTTAAACGTTTTTTTTATGCTCAATACATGTAACAACACTCCACACAACCCCCACTCGCTAACAGTACTTAAACATTGCCAGCTATTGTCAAGTCGGCTATTGAATCATTGATGCTCTCGTTAGAAATGAAGGTAAGGCAACGTTTTGGGAAAATCCCAAAAATGGGTAGGTCTGTGGGAAAACTTTTCTTTTTCTTAAGAACTAAAAATTTGTTTATGCCTAAAAAGTAGAAAATACACGAATAATACCCGTAATTCCCGGGGTATAATCCCACTCCCCATGCACGCGAAATTGGCCCAGTTTTGTTTTTTTTTGGTGTGGGGGGGAGGGTTATACCCGGGGATTCCCTTGTGCATGAACAGAATGAAAATAACAATAATTTTTCGAGGTGGCAGATGCATTTCAACAATTGCCCTACGATACAATATTCCGGCGAAGAAGTTGGTCTTTACTTGAGTATCAAAGGAAGGGAACACCTTTAATTGTAGTTCAGTAGGCCTAGGCGCCTAGCTAACTAGGCCATATCTTGGTCTTACCTCACGCTAGCCTCGCGCTAGCCTCTTTTTGCCTAAACTTGTTTTGTTGCATGATGTAACAAGTTATTTTTAGCAGCGAATCTTTGTGGAACACGCGAGTCTTCACACTCTGAATTAACGATCCGATCAGCGAACTGGGCGGGTCTCTTCAGAAACGAACCGCTGTATTGTGTATTTTTAGCTGCAGCTGTGGTACATGTGAGTCTTCACGCTGAGAATTAACGATCCAATCAGCTCACTGGGCGGGTCTCTTTAGGGACACACCGCGATGTTGTCTATTTTTAGCTGCAGTTAGCAAGCTGTTTATTTTTAGCAACAATAAACAACAAAAGAATTTACAAGGATGGGCTTTGTGTTAAACTTTAAAGCAATTGGAAGTGTTTCAAGTCAGCAGAATTTGGAGACTATTCCTTTAATTTTTGTGAGCATTTTACTGACCTATGCCTAGGCCTACTCAGCCAAATTATGCCCTGGGACTTTACCCGCGAAATTCATGTACGCGAAGTTGGGCGTAATTTCGGGGGTGGGATTATACCTGAGGTTGGAACTATACCCGGGGAACTACGAAACGGTACAACAATTTTGGATTTGCATCGCGTACCATCCAGCAAAATAGGCTAGGCCTTGGCCCCTAGTGCATGGATGAAGCTATTTAAGCCTTATTTTGTTCATAAAAAAAGATATTTTTTGCTGAAATGTCGACCCTGACTTTCGTAAAATTTGGCTTGGTCGGGCGTGGCCAACACAACATATTTTTTTTTTTGCTTAATCTGAGCTGATAACATGACCAATCTTTTGATGAGTGAATTTGGTTTTGCTCACTTGCCTATCTTTGCTTGGATTCAACCTAATCTCTTACACTTCCTCTCTTATTTAATCCTGTATACTTTTTTTTGTTAATTTACCTTGCTATAAGTGTATCTTGCCATCAATATAAAGTCAATCTAGAGATTATAATGTCATATTTTTACAGTGATTTACATATTCTATAATTATATGTAACTACAGTATTTAATTTTTTTTTTCTGTTAATTCTTTCATATTGTTTTTTAGCTCTTGTTAAGAAATACAATCAGGTGTTCCAACGTTATTATCTTCAGTATTTGCGAGGATACGATGCCATTGTACTTAATAACATTGTCAAGGTGAGATTATCCAAAACTTAATTCATCGTACATATTGGAACATTAATAATAATAATAATAATAAACATTTATATAGCGCCAATTCAAAAATTTATCAAAGGCGCAGGAGAAAACAAACTCAGTAACATTTCTCAAAAAGGTGAAACTTTAAGTTCTTCTTTAAAGAATATAAATTAGGTGAATTACGAACAGAAAAAGGAAGAAAATTCCACAGAGAAGGAGCTTGAACAGAAAAAGCACGTTGACGGATATGTTTTTAATCAGCAACATAAGCCATTATATTTTTGTTCAAATCATTTTTCTAATAAAATAATTTTGGTGCAATATTTCAAAATCTACCTCATTATCAAAAGTTCAGAAGATCCAGAACAGAGCCATTTGTATCTTATTCAAACTTCCTCCTACCACTCACCTTACTCCTACTCATTTCAGATCTGCCAATACCCTTCCACTTCATCTCTGATTTCAATTTCAAACTCTGCTCTTCATAACCTTGCTTCACAAACTCTTTGTCAATGCTTCAAAAAGATTGTTGCCAATGGCGTATGACCACAAGAAAAATCACTAAATCATTCCTAAGCCTAATCAAGAAATCTTTAAAACTTCATTCAGCTTTAATGCCCCTTACCTCTACAACTCTCTTCCACCGTTCTACTTACTCCTTCTCTTCTTTCAAATCCAACCTTCTTAGTTATCTTTCATCCAATCTTGTGTAATTTTCCCTGTGGCCATCTCTTTTTGTTGCAATATTTTTTAATCTTGATTTTTTTCTGTTTTGTATAGTAAATTATTTATCTTTTATAAAACAGTTTATTTTAAATTTTTCTTTTTTTTTGTTAGTTTAATTAATTATCTCCTTGTGAATTCTTTTGATTAATTTGTTATTTCAATTATATTTTCTGTATAATGTATCAATTTTATTTTTTCCCCCTTTTTTTTTTCTTGATTTAATGTTTTCCTTAAATCATTATTTTATATAATTTATATACTGTAGGCCTATATATGCTTTTTTCTAATTATTTTTATTATTAATTATTTATTTATTTTATTTTAATTGATCAGCTCAGGCTGGATGGACCACCCTCACAAAATATTGTTGAAATAAAATAAATAAATAAATAAAAGCACAGTTGAATATGTTGTTTTTACAATGTATTTCTAGTGTTATCACAAACAATTTTTGATTATATTGTCATTTGTAAGAAAGACAATAACTTTTATATTTTATAAATATCTTTATTGATTCACAATATGTTTTGCTGCTTTTCAGGGTTTAACTGTTTGTCCAGAAGATGAGTCAGTCATCCTGACTTCATTTGTGAATACTATGGAAGGACTCAGTGTTAAACAGAGTAAGTCAATGCAAAGCATTTGCAAGGACTATGCTTTAATGTTTGTCTTTAAACATTTACTGTCATTCAAGAAAAACCTCAAAAATGAAAGAAATATCAGTTTTCAAAGAGTATTAGTTCTTTTTTGTTGCATCAAAATGTATTGGATAAAGAATTGTAGTATAAAAATTTGATCTGAATACATGCATCATATTTTTTAATTTCAAAGTTGAAGAAGGAGAACTGTTTGATTTCACTGGATTTCGCTTGGACTGGTTTCGTCTGCAAGCCTACACCAGTGTCAGTAAGGCCACGCTGATGTTGACAGACAACCAAGAACTTGGCAGGACCATGAACTCCATCGTCTTCCACACCATGATGGTTGATCATCTGGATGAGCTTCTACTGGAGACCTCTGACCTTAGTGTGTTCTGGTAAGTTACAATTCGATCTCATTAAATTACTTAATTATTATTAAAAATTAATTTTCCCAGTATCTGTCATGAATTGTTTGGTCTAAATATTAATTAATAGTAAATTACTCATTATTTTTCCCATTCAAGGCCAATTTTAATCACTAATGAATTCAGTACTTTATGATTTGTTAGTCTAATATGAATGTTTATTAATGTATGATGTATTTATTGTGGGCTACCTATTTTGTGGAATGCTAGCCCCCTTCCACAGGTTGGGAAGCTGTTTTTTTTTAAATTTCAACAAGAATCCTATAAAATACAAAGCCAGAATATTAATCTCTAGTAGAGCTGCTTGCAACGCCAGTTTCCACCTGCAAAGTATAGCCTTTTTTTTCTGAACTTTTTATTTATTTATTTTTAAAAATTTATTTTATAACAAACTGAGATGGATTTATTAAAATGTTCATCTCAGTTTCAGAATGTAAATTATACTATCATTAAATTGATCAACTTACCACCATTGTATGCTTTCAGTCACTTTGGCCGTTTCTTTGAGAAGTCCTTTGAACAAGGTCTTAAGGATTTTTCCCAGATGCGCTTCACTATCGCATATCCACTCATCTGCTCTCACTTCATTGACTGTACACATGACCTTTGCCCTGAAGAGGTAAGCTTATGTAGTAAATTTCATCTCTTTTTAATTTACGCTAAAGCCAATCATGTATTTTAGAATATATCAATTTTTATATTGCCATATACTGCAAGCCCATGCAGATTTGATATACAAGTTGCAAATAACACAAGCATTGACCATATATACAATAATAAAATGTTCAGAAAGTGGTACATAATTTTGGGTAAAATGCCAATTTGATTAGATATTTCGTAAATTTATGTTATTTGCATTAAGTAATAGAGCTTTTAGGTAACTCATTTTTCTACTGATAATTAACTGATAACTAGAAAAACATCTTATACATGTTTTACTTACTATGAAAGTAGTACAAATATTGCACTGTAGCTAAATTTAGAGCCAAAATGCACTTCCCATCATATTGCAACATTAAGTATAAAACAATTTGATTTGTGTATGGAAACGGAAATGAATTCCATGCTCAATTTCAGTAAAGACAAAACAGATAGACTGAAAAAAATAGGACCAGTGACAACTGATGTATGTGCATTAGCAAATCTACTTTAACTTTGCTTGCTTCTGATTAAATTCTTATAACACTATGCCAAACACCTTTGTATAATATTGTGACCAATTTTTCGATACATCTTTTTTCGTGACCATATTTGTTTCTTTGTGTCAGTGTAACAACTATGAATATAAAAAAACCTCTCTATTGTCTCTTATTTTATTTGTGTATGCCATACTCTCTATGTGTGCCTTGAGTAAGCATACCATTTTTCTTGTCTTATTGTTAAATATGTGATTGCTTCTGAAGTATGTACATCGCATTTCATTTAGAAGTGATACTATGAAATAACTGTTTCAGAGAACGCCATGGGATTTCCGTGAAAGCAAATCATATTTCATGGATCTGGTAAGAAAGTCAAATCACCATTGGATGGTTGGTTGCTTACCCACAATTCCTTTTGTTCATTTTCTTTTGGTGACCTTTTTTCTATTTATGTTGAATTTTGTTTTTATTGAAATTGATATGTGTATTTTTTTTATAGGTATTAGCGTGATTCGAGTATTGTATATTTTTAACAACCTTTATTTTATATATTTCTTGTATTATCTTAGTGCAAACAAATAATTAAGAATGTAATTGGATTGAATTGAATTAAAACACATTACTGTATATAATGACAATAAAAATGATTACATGCAGTGCAACTAGAGCGAAATAAGTGACTCTGCAAAATTAAGTGCAGTGTATGTAAATTGGTTCCTGAAACTTGTTTTAGTTTGTCCATCAATATTGTGCAGTTTTGAGTAGGTTGAGTGACTGAGCATTAAGGCATGGTGATGCTAAAACCAGTGCTGGTTTAGGACCCTCCTTGCCTAGGGGTTTGGTTGGTAGAACCAAGTCTTAGATAACCGCAGGTCCATTGTACACACCAGACTCATGTGCACTTAATTTAGCCTCTGTTGTGATATTATTACAAATATCTTGTGTTGCCCAACACAACTGAGAAGGGTGAGGCAGAGATTATTTTTTAATCACTGTCATGATATTTATCTATATGTTTTTGGCATGTAAAATCTGAATGGAAAGCACTTGGTCAAAAATCGATGGCCACGGTGGCAAAAAGCCTGTCAAATGCAAGTCTAGGCCTGTGCTTTCTAATTTCACTGTTGCGCATGGTTTAGTTTTGTACAAATTCTTTAACCTGTCTCTTATACACATCTACAGAGTCTGGTAGCCTGCTGATGTTGAATTCAACAAAAAAAAAATGCAGGCCATAAATTTTTGGCAGTTGAGGTAACATAATAAACTGATTGAGGGCTCAATCTTGTTTTGACTGACAGAGGGTAACATCACATTCTTTCTTTTGTCATCAGGCTTCAATCCGTTCAAGTTGATTATACTCCAAGTAAACTTAATCTATTTCCCACCCACCCATTCCAACTTGATAATAGACCAAATCGGCGGCTGGGTTCATGTGACTTATAGTGGGTATAGACGACAGTGCATTGAATATGGCTTCGCCTTTTTTTTTGATGTAAGTCACATCATATATATTGCAAATGTTGGGTGGAATGCAAGTTATAATTTGGTATTTAAATCACTTAGAAGTGTTCCAAAATTAAATTTTTAAATACATATCAGTTTGGTTTGCTAAGGCTCTAGTGGGAATAAAGCCTGGAAGTTTTTCGAGGAAATGTACGGTACCTTCACGACGTGCATATTGCTCCAGTGATTCGCCGCCGGCTGAGGTACTTTTTAGGCCTAAGTCAAGAATATTATTCATGGCAAATGCTATCGTAGCATGAACAAAAAAAAAAAAAGAATCCCCCATTCGTTGCAAGAGTATTATTTTACAGTTATTTTAAATTCAAAATTAAATCATAGGATGTTTGTAGTTACTGCCGAGGATAATGATCATCATTTGACAACAAATATTATTATTACGTAGGCCTACAGCATTAGGATGTACCATACCATGCCAGGCATATTTTCATCAGCCTGTTTCCTAGACCAAGTTTGGTTGAGCAATCAGTACCATTAAGGGTTATTTTCTACTTTATTACCTACTCGACTACAGAGATATATATAGTCAAGGCATAACAACTCCTTCCCTGCTCCGGGCCCTGGTCAAGGTACAGTACCTTCACAACGTGCATATTGCTCCAGTCAGTTGAGTCGTTGCTGGCTGAGGTACTTTTTAGGCCTAAGTCAAGAGTATTATTCATGGCAAATGCTATCGCAGCATGAAAAAAAAAACGAATCTCCCCATTCGTTGCAAGAGTATTATTTTACAGTGACTTTAAATCCAAAATTAAATTCATACGATGTTTGTAGTTACTGCCGAGGATAATGATCATCATATGACTGTGTTCAATGAGTGCACTGTGGTTTACGATATGTATGTTTATATTTTGTACCCACTATATGTCACGTGACCAGTAATAGCTGGAGTCGCCGATTCGGTCTATTTGTAGCCTGATGAGTCTTTTGTGAATTTATTGGATGCCTCTGTAATAGTCAAAAAGTTATTTTGACTAATAATGAAATAGAGCTAAAATATAATAGTAAATATATTAAGTATTACAACTTATAATACCATGGCAATGGAAGAGCAGGCAATTCTGTTTGAAACTTATTTATACACACACGCACTTTTATTTGTTTATTTAATATTAGAATCAATAAATTTTACGCTTTGAGGAATTTTCCCTAATATATTTATTGGTACACACTATACACTAGCTTTAATGTCTCATTTATTTTAAAATAAATATAAATTTCAGTAATGTAGCAAAATATTGAGTGTTTGTTGGTTTTTGTATATTTATAGTGGTTGTTGAAATTTATGTATTTTTTAAATTAGAAGACTAGTTATGCATTATTGTTGTCCTTTATGTTCTTTGTTTTTGTTTCTTCAATGCCTTGTCTGTTATTTTCTGCTGTGATATGTTGACACACTCACAAATGCATGATTGGTACTCTGCCATGCAAATTATAATACTATGAACATAATTCAGTATACAAATAACACTTTTCATTTGTATGTGAATTTATCTTAAATAAATGCTGAATTGTGGGAAGGTGGTAGCACGTAGTTTACAGAGTAGGCCATGAATTTTGTCCTAATGAATAAATGTCTGAATGTAAAATTGCAAATGTTTAGAAAAATATAAGACAGAGGTGTGAGTCAGCTTTGAAAGCAAATTACTTCTAATGAACCCTATGTTTCATCAGAATTTTTGAAAGGCTTTAAATTCCCTGTACATCAAATGATTTTCATGATCGGGTTACTGTAGTTACAGTCCTCACTTAATAGAGAGAGATTAATGCATCTCTTCAAATTCCTAGGCTTAACATTATATTGGTAATAAAAATGGGTTACATATATTTTTTGAGAGAAAATCTATGTGAATTATTGTGATTTATATACATGCAGGCGAGTCGTTTGTCCGAGCGGGGTTAAGACGGGAACCGTGACATATAGCTATAATTTCAGCGCTGGTTCGAACGGCACGCTCGCCTATGGTTCTGGTGGTGGAACAAGTCTTTTTCAAATAAAGACTCTAAACCGTAGGTCCAGTGTACACAATTGGCTTGTGGGCACTTTAAAGAACCCAGTACATCATTCGAGAAGAGTATTGAGTTACCCTGGTGTACTGGTCCATTTTCCAGTCCCCTGTCCGGCCACAGAAGGAGCGTTTATGTCGCGGCCCATGTCAGGAGCGTTTATGTCACGGCCCATGTCAGGTATCCATCCTACCTCCGAATCATTCTACCACACTACGTAAGCTAGATCATACACGCTAGCTACGTAGTGACTCGATAAGAAGATGTACATGCATTGCAATTATTAGTGGTAATCTTGTTGGTTTTGTTTACAGCGTTATCATATTGGCGAGAGGAGTGTATCCGTAACAAATCTTTTTTTGGATGAGATGGCCAAATCTGTGAAGAATGTGGTTACTAAGATTTGCTCAGAGCAATGCACACTCAGTGACCAGGTAAATATATTGCTACCTTATAAATGCTAATTTTAACAGTCACTTTTTAAACTTTTTTATTACAAAAACTGATTTTGCAATGACTTTAGACAATACTAGGACTCCTGTGATTGCATTCTAAAATAGTTGTCTACTGCACTGTGAAGTTTTCTTTTCTTAATTCAAGGAGTAATTATACTGATAATATTATCTATATTATAATTATGCATATTTCAAAGACTACAGACAATACAGAAACTGATGCACATAATACACATCTGGGATTCGAAACCTACCGGTCTCAAAAACTATAACATCTTAGATTATCAAATTTTCGCAGATAGGATTGAATATCAATCCATATTTTAAATTAATTTATGAAAAATTATTACTTTTAAGGCAGGCTCAGGTCGAAACGGAACTCAACTCAACTCGTCGACTGAACGGAACTGACCGCAACTGAAAGGAACTGACAGTCGCGCATATTTGTCGACATGAGTCAAGTTGAGTTGAGTTGAGTTCCTTTCAGTTGCCCATTTTCAACTTTTAGCGGAACTGAAAGGAACTAAAAAAAGGGCGTAAAAAATGCTGATTCGGAACTCAAAGGAACTGAAAACGTTGATCCTGATATTAATCGTAATCAAGATGCATTAACTGAAAAAAGATATTATATTACAATGTTTTGTTAATGGCAGATTACTTTATTCTTTGTTTTAAAAAATTTAGGCCATAGGCCAGATTTTTATTCTAACACATTAACAAATAGGCCTAGGCTAGGCCTAATAATAATAATAATAATACAGCATATGTTATATTCTAGCTAGCCTAGGCTAGGCCTAGAGTGTAGAAAAAAGGCAGGCTTCCTATGCCAGGCCTACTAGCCTACGTCTAACTCTACGTACGACGAGTAAAGACTTGACAACTAACTGGCATGCAGATCTCACTTCCAAAATCCATTTTTATGAATTATAAATAATCCAGTAATTCTCGGGAGTGTGCATTGTTTTTGAAGTTTTGTACAAATTCTTTAACAGTAGAACATTTATCTAGGGCGTAGGCTTAGGCCTAGGTCAAGAAAAGCTAAATTCCTTTTTCAGAAAGTCCCTCTGCAGTGTAGTGTTAAATTATGCATTTTATTAAAAGTATGCTGCTGCATTCGCATAATATTAAATTAATACATTTTTATAACATATTTGACAGCTGATTCATGTAAAACATTGTCACGTATAAAATGCATTCGTGTATACTTGTTGTTTTTCATTTTGTTTTTTCATATAGAAAAAGACCTTTCTTGTTTTAATTGTTCCACCAGATTTTGCATGAACCCATTTGAAATAGACCAATATGCGATACACTTTTCTAAATTAAAAAAAAAGAGTAGATAAACTTCAAAAATAATTTTATTATTTTTAACCACACGTCTAATCTTACAAGCATTCAAACATTTATTTGCAGTTGATGAGATTTCGAAGAAAATGAAATCTTTAAAAACTCAATTCTGTCGACTAATCAAACAGGCACCATTTGTTTCAGTTGCCGGTCGACATTTTCAAAACAAAAAAAATAAAGTAGATACACTTTTTAAAATAATTACATGTCTTAATAAAAACATTACAGACATTTTGTAGTTGATGGGATTTCGCAGGGAAAATGTTTTTAGCCAATAGTTCCTTTCAGTTGCCAGTCGACATGAGCCAAGTTCCGTTCAGTTCCTTTCAGTTGCTCAAAGTCGACATGAGTTCAGTTCCTTTCAGTTGCGCGGAGCGCTCATGTCGACGAGTTGAGTTGAGTCCTTTCAGTTCCGTGTCAATCTGAGCCTGCCTTTACCATCGTTTGTTACCGGACCGGTAGCTGTTTCGCTAACTGCATGTGCAGCCATGTCAGTCTCTTTTTTAGTATTAGAACATTTAGACTCAACAGACAGTAGCATAGGTTAAGTGAGTGTTATTTTATTGGTGATCCGCTCGAGAAGCGGATCACCTCTTGTTATTGTCAGGATCATCTTTTTGGTGATCCGCTTCTTGAGCGGATCACCTCTTGTTATTGTCAGAGATCTTTTTCTTATTCTACCTTTCCTTCCATTTTTGTTCGCACGATATCTTAAAATTGCCACGAGTTACGCACACGGTCGCTTCATCGATCATTTTGGCTTCGCCTGGAATAATCACGGTAAGGTTTTCAAGGTGACCAGACCAGTTTTACATAATCGAACATATCAGCCTAACGGGTTAATGTTAAATGTAATGTACCATAATTTTACATGTGCGCTTCATAACGTGCGCGATCAATTTTCAAAATGCTCGAAATTCACTTTTTAACTAAATCAGAGCACATTTCAGGCCATTTTGAGCATTTCAACATTTTTTTGAAATTACGTTTTTTTACATATTTTGGGTTCCTGAAATTATTTTCACAAATTTCCATTCTTTTCGGTCAACTTACGGCCAATAGCAATGTCATACGTGCGCATCAAACATAGGGATATTTGCAGGGATTTGTGCCGATATACAGTGAAAATATGCTAAAGAAAGGCCTATTTTTAATCAATTATAGCTCCTTAAGATGAAAGGTGACCCCCAATTTTTATTACATATTGTGAAAGCACAAAGTTGTAAATATGATTTTATAGATCATAGTGGCTGATTGGACATTGTGACGTCATCATATTGCCATCTGAATTCAACAAACTGAATTTTTTCGATGACGTCATTTTTGAAAATGCGCATTTGAGCTTATCTTGCTTATTCTTGGTCGATGGTCTTCCAACTTTGAGTATGTTATAGCTGAGACAATTTTCTTTCAAATATGTGACTTCTTTTTACTTTTTGATGACATCATCATGGTCAAAAAAAATGTTTTTCTGACCCCCTTATCTTTCCTCAAAAAGTTGATGAGCCCATATCATCTTAACCAATCGTCATTTCTAAATCATATTAGGTGAGCATAAACTTCAGGTCAAGGTTGAATGTTATGTACCTTTTTAGTGTGCACGTACGCGTGCGTCAACATTTATATGCATAAAACCATGAATATTTTTAATCAGTTATGGCTCCTTAGGATGAAAGGTGACCCCCAATTTTTATTACTTATTCTGAAAGCACGAGTTGTAGAAACGATTTTATAGATATAATGGCTGATCGGACATTGCGACGACGTCATGTTGCCATTTAAATTAAGAAAAAACTGAATTTTTATTTATGACGTCATTACTTTTTATACCCGTTTGAACGTATCTCGCCTATCTTGATTGATTGTCTCCAACCTGTGAATGTTATAGCTAAATCAATTCTCTTTCGGACGTGTCCCATTATGTTTCAGTTTGATCACGTCAGCATGGTCAAAAGAATGAATTTTTTACCTTGCATTCTTAAAACATGTAAAAAATAGAACACAGAGAGGGCGGCAGACTGTATTTCGACGCTATTATATACATATAAGGTATATGAAAGGAAAATTCGTGACAACTAACAACAACTAACAGACGGTTTTAAAAACACTTGACAATGTTTAATTTTGTGTTCCATTACTGTACACGCACACATCGTGATGTGTGCGTGTGTTAAAATTTGAAAATTCTCAATATCACGATTCAGATAGTTTAAAGAATGTTTCGGGTCATTTTCAGCATTCCAAAACTTTCCATGTTTATGCGCCATACGTTCATTTCCACGCACACATCACGTTGAAACTGGAAATCACGTTTTGTTACATATTTTATGTTCCTGACACTGTATTCTTATCAGGAGTCACTCCTTGTGCTATTACCATGAATTAGCATATACTTTGAGCCATTTTCAGCATTTAAAAATTGTTCAATTTGCACCGCGCACACTTCCTCGAGGGTCAAAGTGCGGCGGTCACCTAACTCGTCCTCAGTGACGAGTTCAAGTCTATTTGGTGATCCGCTTCTCGAGCGGATCACCTCTTGTAATTGTCAGGATCATCTTTTTTTTCTCCCACCTGTGAGTATGTTATAGCTAAATCAATTATCTTTCGGATGTTTCCATTTATTTTTTATTTTGATCACGTCAGCATGGTAAAAAAGAATGAATTTTTAGAGCATTCTTATCTCTCATTCTTAAAAGATGTAAAAAATAGAACACAGAGATGGCGGCAGACTGTATTTCGACGCTATCAGACTTATATATACAGTATAGGTTATATGAAGGGAAAATTCATGTGGCATTAATAACTAACAAACGGTTTTAAAAACATGACAATATTTAATTTTGTGTGCCATTACTGTACACGCACACATCGTGACGTGTGCGTATGTTAAAATTTGAAAATTCTCAGTATCACTATTCAGATAGTTTAAACGTTTCGGGTCATTTTCAGCATTCCAAAACTTTCCATATTTACGCGCCATATGTTCATTTCCATGCACACAGAACGTACTGAAGCTGGAATCACGTTTTGTTACATATTTTGACGTCATCATATTGCCATCTGAACTCAATAAACTGAATTTTATCTATGACGTCATTTTTGAAAATGCGCATTTGAGCGTATCTCGCTTATCCTTTAATAGTCGATCGTCTTCCAACTTTGAGTATGTTATAGCTGAGACAATTCTCTTTTATATGTGTGACGTCTTTTTACATTTTGATGACGTCATCATGGTAAAAAAAAAATGTTTTTTCTGACCCCCTTCATTTTTCATTGCTCAAAATGGTGATGACCCCATAGTATATTAACCATTCGTCATTTCTGAATCATATTAAGTGAGCATAAGCTTTAGGTCAATGTTGAATGTCATGTACCCTAGTTTTCCATTCGCGCTTTTTAGCGTGCGCGTACGCGTGCGTCAAAATTTATATATGCTTAAAATCATGAATATTTTTAATCAGTTGTAGGCCCTTAGGATTTTTATTACATATTCTGAAAGCACATAAGTTGTAGATATGATTTTATAGATCATTATGGCTGATCGGCATTGTGACGTCATCATATTGACATCTGAATTCAAAAATTGAATTTTTATATGATAAATATTATAAATGATAAGTTCCTCACTAACAGGCGTTTGTCAATGAGAGTTGATATATATATCTCATATTAGGAGTCAACACTTCATGCGCACGTGCGTCATGACGTGCGCGTACACATGAGTAAATCTTTTAACATGCTCCTAATATTTTTTTTTAATTATTTTTTTTAAAAGACTGAATTAGGCGTATACTTTAGCCCATTTTCAGCATTTAAAAATTCTTCAATCCACACCGCGCGCACTTCCTGAGGGTCAAAGTACGGCGGATCACCAAACTCGTCTTCAGTGACAAGTTCAAATCTAGTTTTATTATTTTTCATTATTTTAATCCATTATTATGACTCATCATCATATTTGTATTTCCATATTTTTATCCATTTGCTATAGCTACTACCAAAAAATGCTGCAATTGTTTTGGTCATTGATCTACAAAAGAAGAATGCCATTAAGGAACTAAACAAGAAACTCAAGAATGTCCAGTCACCTCCCAAACCTGGTCTGGAGAGCTTCCGAAAAACCAGAGAAGACTTTACTGAGTAATAATCACTTTTTGTGTAAATTTAATTAATTCAGTGTCATCTGCATTACACAAAGAAATGCTCACATAGTAAATAGATAACCAATTTTCTTTATGACTCCACTAAGGTTTTTGTATTTAATGATCAATTAAGTTTGATATTTTGTAGTCTTTCTCAACTTCTGTGTTTTCTTATATTTTCCTTCACAATATTGGTGACTACAAATGTTTGCTCAGCTGTTTTTTGAGTCTGAGGTCTAAATTAATCATATCAGATGGGACATGTGATTGTAAAATCCTTAATTTGTGATGTGAAAAATGTCTTAAATATTATGACAATTAATCTCTGAATCTCTGAGGAAAAGGTATACGATACTTTCAAAAGTAAGCTCTGAAAAAGCCACCTCAAAACATTAAATTTCTTATCTAAAATGATTAAATAAATTATTAATCCCTGTGATACATAATCAAAACAATGTTTTGCTGATATACAGATTTAACTACTCTACAAACATTTTTATATTCATTACCAGCCAATTTAAGGGTTTATGTAAATTAGTAGACCAACAGTATTAATCTGTAAAGACAGTATTTTCTTGTTCAATTTATGTGCTCCACAGTACAGAATATCTGTACTATGAGACGGAGTACAAATGTAAAGAACAAACTATGATTCAGTTATTGTAGAGCCATTCTTGACTGGTATTAATTTAGTGTGCTAATTTTTTTCTCTTTAATCACATTTGTTTTTATCTTTTCTAGAATTGATGAATTCCACACCCAGCTCACAGAGCTTTGCTTTGCCATTAACTATGCTTCCTCAATTACTGTGTGGGACCATGTGTTCTCCCCAAGAGAATACCTTATCCAGCATCTTGAATCACGCTTTTCCAAGTAAGGTTCACATGTACACAGCCATATGATTTTTTTGATCGTTAAATTGTTTGATCAACAGAACAGTTTTCTGCAAATTTGGCTATATGAATTTTATTGTTTATGTTTAGTTAAACGACATTCACATATACAGTAACTGGATAGTCCTAGGTTTGTACTATGATGCTAAGGGGTCATCCATTATTTTCATCATTTTCACAAGCGTACAAAACATACGCAGGGGGAGGTGGTTGAAGGTGTGTATACACTTTTCAAAAAGTGCAAAAATGACGATTTGGAAATGTTAGCATACGTTACCTAGCAATTCACGAGTAAATGTTAACTTTATCAACTGTTTATACACAGCGTTATCTTGCATCCCATGATTAACGATGTGTTGATAAGCATTGTGTACTTACAAACAATTTCGAAATACAAGGGAAATGCACTCTATCTCCGCAAGTTTGAATAAACTGTAAGCCTAGGCCAGCAGCCTAAACCACAGTTTGACAGCACTGAGCAATGGGACCATGTGTTCACTGTGCTGTGCTAGGCTAAGACTACCTATTTATTCTCCTTTCTTCTACTTCACTAGGCCTAATTCCTGCCTTTTAAATTCAATGAGCCTACATCCACTCACTCTATTTAACATTTTAAAACACAATTTATTTTTTATTGTATTCCACGGACACTCATGATAACGTAAGTTTTACGTGTTCTCTTGTTCTAAATACCACACCATACAATCATCAATCACAAACAATCTTGAGCATGAGGCAGTGAATTGGCCCTCATCCAAAAAAAGCCCTCAACAAATCACGCACCACCAATCTAGGTGAAAGGTTAGCCATGTGATTTCTTTCTTCTGCGTCATTTTATTCATGAACTCGCTTTCAACTTTGTCTAAATATTCAATTATTTTGTCTATGCCTATGTGGAAATTTTAAACAAAATGAAAGTTTATTAATTGTTTATATTTTTAAAATGAATTATTATTAAAATACGCAAGTTTGCTGTGTTAAAAATGGAATCTATATGCCTACCACTATTTTGGCTATGTGGTTATTGGGCAAGGATTGGGCTCATGTTCTTATATTAGTAGACTGATTGTGGCACCAAGTGTTGTCAGTCTATTGTCATAGTAACCAAACTAAGCAATCATACGTGGTATTTTAATAGTTTTGGTAGCAGATTGTTTGAGATTTTTCAATTAAGGATAGTGTTGTTCCAGTCAGCAGGGAATATTGTAGGCCTATTTTAGGACAAAATATCAAAGATATTTTTAATTTAAACAAAAAGATCAAAAGGAAAAAAAAGCACACACAACAGAATGAAAAATTTATTAAGGCAATTAATTCAATTTGACATGATATGAAACAAAAATCAGCAAATTTATTTTGAATTGTGTATAGAGAGCTGTGCTATCCCACAATGTTTCAACATGTATTGCACAATACTGGAGGGTAGGAAGAGGATATATACAGTATATATATATACATATATATATATTTATTTACTTATATCTGTACCGCTATAAAACAGTGGAAGAAAATCATCATTTTATCATGTACTCTTTCACAGGGGGGGGGGAGGGGGTTAGCAAAAAGAGTATGTTTTGTACTCTCGTGAAAATGATGAAAATAATGGATGACCCTGCTGAACCATTCTCACAGAAAATATAATCTTAGAATGACAACATTTACATAGACTACAAAAATAAACACACAATATGGGGTGTTTTCAGTTGAAAATTTTTTCATTAAAAAATTTAAACAGAAATTTTGAGTCTACATTTTAATAATAACAGACATTTATAATGTGCCAATTCAAACGTTTGTCAAAGGTGCAGTGGACTAGATGTTGCACTTTTAAATAACTTTCTCCTCCCCTGAGGGTCACTTCATGTCGCCTGCAGCTGGTAAAGGACGCAATTTCTTCTGTCCATGACAGGCCGAGTGGACCAGTACGCTGGGGTAACCCCGTACTCTTCTCGAAATATATACTGGGTTCTTTAAAGTGCACATGAGAGCATTTTGTGTACACTGGGCTTACGGTTTATAGTTCCTATTATCCGAGAATACTTATTGAATGCCTCTGACTCAACCGCTCAGTTATTCAACTCACTCTTTAATCAGCAACCTATTGTTAGTCCAGTATTTGGGAACTGAAGTTGCCATAGTAATGAAAAGTCAAAGCTGTAATCTAACCAGCTCTGCCCTTTGGCCAATACACCGACAGACATTTCGGCGCCAGCGCCAAATGCACTTTCGCTGATAGACAATTCGCAGACAGCCAATTTGTTGACAACAAATTTGCCAACCTTTAATTCGCTGACATTCAGTCTGTTTACTGACACTTTTTGTTGCTTTCAAGTTTGTTATACTTACATAATAAACAATTGTACATAATTTAAAAGCATATCGTTCTAATGGTCTAAATAGTGTTGTACAGAAACTGCTTTACTTCGTGTACAGAATGATGTTTTAATGGCTATTGATCAAAAATAAGAAGCGATACGTACTCTTCTTGATTTTTCCTCTGCATTTGATACCATCTCCTTCTACATCGGTTGTCTACATGCTATGGTTTTTCCGGTGTTGCCCTCAATTGGATTTCATTCTATTTAAGTTTCCGTACACAGTCTGTTGTCATTCATGGTGTTTCCTCGAATCCTAAATATATGTCATGTGGGGTTCCTGAGGGGTCTGTGATTGGACTTCTTTTGTTTATATTATATACGGCTCCATTAGAAGATCTGGTGAAGGCACATGGTATGTGTTGCATGGTTTATGCCGATGACATTCAAATATACACTTTTAAACCACCTGAAATCTCACCAACTTTAAGCAAGATTTCAGCACATAGCCACAATATTGGTCCAAAGCATTTAATAGCCTTAGAAAGCATTGAAATAGCATAGGTACCATATAGCTGGTAGCATAAAATAGCTTTATCAAGCATATTGAAATAGCATAGATATAGCTGGTAGCATAAAATAGCTTTATTAAACATCATTTAAATAGATTTTTTTAAATAGCCTTAAAAGCATTGGAATAGCATAGATATAGCTGGTAGCATAAAATAGCTTTATGAAGCATTTGAAAATAATAATAATTCTTATAATTATAACAATAATTAAATACATATAAATAATAATAATTATAATAATAATAATAAAAATAATAATAATAATAATAATTATTATTATTACTATTATTATTATTATCATTATTAGTATTATTAAAATAATTATAATAATAATATGAAAATAATAATAATTACTTATAATAATAATATATCCCATTGCTTGTTAGGGTCATCGCCCAAAGCATTAAGTAATTCCTCCCAGTCCCAGTTAATATATCTTGCATTTTTTTAAATTCTTTTTTCATATATCTTAGCTGTTTCTCTGGTTTATCTTCTGCCCTGCATACAATTTTAATTTTTATCAAAGAATGATCACTTTTACTTAGTGGTGCGTCATACTCAATGTAATCTATCAAATTCTCTTCAGTTGTAAACACAAGATCCAGTAGTGAAGGTGTATCAACGTGCTGATATAAATAGCTATCTCTAATGGTCTAATTCTTTATCGATTCCTGCTGTTAAACTCCTGTAATGTGTCCAATCAATTTTAAGGTAATTCATATCCCCTGCAATTAAAATGTGAGAAGTCATTATTGTCGGCCAGAGCTCTAAACAAATCATTCATGTGCTCATTATTTTCATTATTCAAGTTCGGGCTTCTATAAATGGAACAGAAAATTAAAAAGTTTCACTCAGCTAAATTAATTTTACATATTTGTGTTTCTTGGAAGGAACCAAATTCCTGTTCGTCAAACAAACTATAAGGAATATCACTGCTTAGATACATCACCATTCATCTGCCAATATCATTTGAAATGTTCAATAGTTCCATTTTATAATCTTGAATATAAAACTGGGCTGCAGTTAAGGGATACCTAAAATGCTTTGGTTTAACTTCAGTTATAGCTATAATGTGAGGCTGTCTCTCTTTAATTCTAATATTGAGTTCCTGAAATTTTTCTTTTGTCAACACATCTGCATTTGTAACCCATATTTTATTGGGTTTTTTTTTTTTTTTGACGCATTTTTGTAATTTTTACCACTTTCCGGTCCCATGGTAGACCTCTCACCATGTATAAAAAACTGGACTCTTCATCACTTGCGTTCTTTTTCCTTGCTTCTTCGCGTAATTTCCTATCTGTCTTTGTTTCTCGCTTTGTCATGTCATTCCTTATACTTATGTTAATGTATGGAGCCCCAGCCCCCTTTAGTTTATACAAATTTCTCATCAGTCTTGAATTTCTTCAGACTGTAGGCAAACAAGGAGTGGTCTAGGTTTCTCATCCCCTATGCTATCCTCTGATTCTTTCTTAACAAGTCGTCTTACCTCAAATTCTGTTGTTTTTATTCCTATCGTTATTTCTGTTAGGTTCATCATATTGTTGTTTATCCATTTAAATCAAGTCTGATGTATTACTTGATCCCTCAGCTAAATTAAATACCACTATATTCCTCTGTCTTGCTATCCTATTGTTGATGTCATTATATATCTCTCTCACAACTTCCTCTTATGTTCAAATCCGACTGGTTCCATTGATATTTTGGTTTTGATTTTGTTTATTTCTGTTTGCATACAGCTCTCAAAATTAGGAAAAAAGTATGTCGGCAAAGAAATGAAAATCGCCGGCGCTATAAAATTTACGCCGGTTATTACGTAGGCAATTTTTAGTTTCAGCTTACAGCCCTGAAATCAACCCATGCTGACCTGTTGTAGTAGTGATGGATGTCTTCAAGTCACCCAATTAAACTGGAAAGCCTAGTACTAATTTTCAATCTTAACTAATTATTGATAAAATGTTGAACAATGTTTATTTTATGATGACAAATAAAATGAAAGTACAAACCGAACAAACAGTTAATAGCTAATAGTAATAAACAATGATTTTCCAAACGAAATAACGCAATAATCATTGCTGTCTGTTACAACACCCTGTGAATGAACTGTCGCGACGGTTATGACGCGTCGTACAGCTACCTCAGTCCCAAAAGCGTTGCCATAGAGATTATCTATTAATTGAAACGACACACCAGTAGGCCTAAACGTTAATGTTAGATAAATTGAACATTACACCTTAATATTGTTCATAAAGTGCATTATAGCCTTGCCTAATCCTTAAAAACCAATCGACCTGAAATGAAGACGGAACCCAAAGCAAGTTTCTACGATGGCTGACTCTTTTTCAGTTTAATTCGGATTTGGATGTCGTAGATTCATCAGTGTAAATCTTAGCTTTACTCATTCCTCAAAAACATGTTGCTAATTATGAAGGAAATTTGTAGAGAATGACATTAAAATTTTTTAGTTTTGACTGTAAAACAAAACCACGAGGGTTTCCTATTTGTTTTAATAAATCTGTTTAATTAAAAATTAATCTGTTTACACTGAGCTTGTTTCTGTCTGCAAGCTGACACGCACTAGAAAACTTTGGGCGATCGGACGTCATCATAGCCAAGCACATTTTGCCCATCCATCATGACCCCACGAAAAAAATTAACCAATTAGCGGGCAGAGTTTAGGAGGCACGACCTAATGTTTACACAAGAATGTGTTGTTCAGAAAAAAATGTCAGACCGAAAAATGCAGGTAAAAACAATATAAAAACATGAAACATACAATCCAGTTTGATTTTATTCACATTTTAATCATAATACAACATAAAAAACATTAAATAACTTGATTTCATTAAAGATAAAGTTTAATGTTGTGTTTACGGCGATCCTGTCGCGTCTGTTTCTGGTACAACTGGTTAGCTTGGGCTAGGCCTAAAATCTTCACGTCGGCGATTTTTTTATCGTCGGGGTTGGGCAGCTGCACGCCGTTTACGTCGGCACTGCCGAATGCCGGCATTAATTTTGAGGGCTGTTGCATAGAATCTAATTTAGTTTCCACTTCTTTCCGAAAGCCTTCAAGAAAATTACTACATCTTTTTTCAATCTCTCGTTCTTTCTTAATAAATCTCAAGGTTTTCTCAATGCATTTTTCGCAAAACCATGGAAAATCTGGTCTATCACCAACATTTTTAAAAGTTGATTCAGGTATTTTCAAGCATTTTACACATCTTTTTATTTCACAGTAACCACATTTCAGTAGCTTGCTGCGCTTTTCAGTAAATGATATTTTACAGCCATCCCATTCCAATCCACTGTTATCAGCTGGTGCATTCAACAGCAGACTGGGTTTCTTAGGCCTACCTTTCTTCGCTTGTTGGCTTTGTACAACTAGCTCGTTCAACGGCCGGCTTTGTTGTCCATCCTCGTATTGAGTATCCTGGCTTACCTCTGCCATTTTGAAAAGTCATATCTTTCAAAATGTTGAGCTTTACAAAACAGTCAACAAGATAAGATATGGTCCACTAACATTCGTCTTCCCTGGAGTTTACCTAAATATGCGAAATATGATTCATTTCCACTAGTTATTTAGCACAAATTATAACGTTAAAATCATCACTTGTTCCTACCACCAGGCATGCTCGTAAATCCCGTCACAATTGGAAAGTTGCTTCTGCATATCATGACATTCTAGGAGAGTTTGTGGACCACTTTCAAAGTATGAAGCTTGGCCTATACACCATTAGATACAACCATTTGTAATCCAATCGTTTCAGCTTTTGTTGCTGGTTTGGAATTGTTTTGATGTTTTAAACATGAATAAATTAATAGATAATAGATAAAAAAGACAATTTGTAGTTGAAGAAAACCATGCCCCTTGATTTCAGTCTTTTGATTTTCTGACAGAAGCCTTTATCCTTTGCTAATTCTATAATTTTTTTTGTCTTTAATCTCACAGTGTTCAAGATAGCCATATGTTTGATTATTGTTATTAATCATAATTTTCATTATGTCTTTGTAATTGTTATAGTTATATTATCATATAGTAATGTTATATATAGTTATCGATGTTGGTTATAGGGCTCTTGTTGGGATGATGATGTATAACCCTGACACAAAGGAAATTGCTAAGCCATCAGAGCTGCTGCTTAGCGTCAAGACATATATGGGGGTCCTACAGAGCATAGAAAATCAAGGTAAGTCAGATTTTTACTGGTATAGGCATTTATAATGCGCCTCTTCCTTATCAGTTTCTGATAAGTGAGGTTATAAAGTGCACTTCTTTTCCCTGGTCTTTGGGTCCAAATGCTTTAAGTGTTGCTGCTGGTAATCAATGCAGGAGCAGGCAACCCCACCAAGTATGCATTTATACTCGTGGGTGGAGAGAAGCAATGCAGATAAAGTGTCTTACTCAAGAACACAAGTGAAATGCAGAGCGAGGGATTGAAACCCCGACCTCGAGGTTAGGAAAGCAAACCATTCTTGCTGCGCCAAACCGCTTCCACAGTTGTTGTTTCTGTTAATATTTTATTATTACTCATTACTTGCATCAATCTATCAATTCTGAAATATAGTATAGCTTTACAGAATGTGTCTCAGAAACATGTTTATCTTATGTAAATCAACTCATAACTTTTTCTACTATCAAATATATATATAGTAAACTTTCAGAAACATTGAAAACCATTTTTTGTCAAAATATCACTTTAGATATATTTTCTTGAATATCTTAAATGGATGTGGTGTACCACAAGACTAGTTTTATAACGACGCCTCACATATTTCAATTATTTCTTTTCATTATGTAGTTAGCATTGAATTTAGATTAAACCTTCTTAATTATTGAGAGCCTATGCTCTTAATGCCAAGTGTAGATAGAAAGAGTCCAGTTAATTTTGAATAAGTATGTACATTCTGTCATTTCTGTAGTTCATATTGACATAACGCGAGTGTTCAACAGTGTGCTATTGCAACAGACCCAGCAGCAAGATGCCCACGGTGAAAAGACTATAACATTAAACTACACAAATTGGTAAGTTGCCTTCTTCATCCAAATACTTGCACAGCAGAACGCCCAGGGTTTTAGCTAAAATTACTCAGCTACACAAACTAGCAAGTTTTCTACTTACCCATACTTGGTAATACACCAGAAGGCATGTCTGAGTGCCCAATATCTGTTACTCCATAAACAGATGTGTATCTAACCTCTAAACTTGTCATTCAATTATGTCAGAAGTAGTATTTGTGACCCAAGATCATAAAAGGGCTGTTAACTCGCACCACGCTGTATTGAGAAACAAGAGTCAATAGGCAGTAGAACATGAATTTTGTTTGAATTGGGTTTTTTTGTGTAATAAATAAAGTATAACTATTAATCTTAATATTCCTGAAGTTCGAAATTCCAACTATAAAAGGTAAAATTAAGCTATTTTCGGATGGGAGTTAGTGAAAAATGAATATAAACCTGCCGAAAATAAAGGCATTTTTCTCAAAACTTGATTTAAGAAAGTTGATAAGATGACAATTGTTCTAACGGTCATAACTTTGCTTCTGTAGACACACGATTGAGGTCATTTAACTGTCATTATAAAGTAAATGATATGTTCTATGTCATCATAACAAAAACTTAGTTTACAGCCCTTTTATGATCTTGGGTCACATTTGGTTCTCCACCTCCTAATATCCATTTACCTTTATAATACAGGTATTTGGAAACATTGTTGCGCCGTGTGACTGCTGGCCAAATCTGCTACTCCCCCTACCAGAAGGCATTTGTCAGCCTGGCCCCAGACCCTCAACTGCCATTTAATGCAGAAGAGTACACTGATATCACAGGTAAATTTTTATTCCATCACATCTCACTGGTAGCCTTTTAGATGCTATCATAGTCGTCCTCAGTACATTGTGATTCACTTTATAGAATGCTATTATCAAGCTATTAATTAATACCTTTGTTGTATTTCAGAGCTGCGTGCATTGGCAGAATTACTTGGTGCATATGGAATGAAATTCCTTCGTGAGAGTTTGATGTGGCATATTGCTAGCCAAATTGGTGAACTTAAGGTAAAAACAGTTTAAAATTGTGATCTGATTGTCCTCTGCTCAGGGCGCATTTTAAAATAATATACATATAAATATTGATGTTTTTATATTGACTCCTGCCCTTACTTCTTTCTCTTCTATTTATGTTTATTCCTTGCAGGTTTTAGTTTTTCATTCATTTCTCTATTATAGGTATCTCACAGTATCTCACTAGCTTCCGAATAATTTAGTATGTAACTAGTAGGACTTGTGATTGTGATTCAATATTTTGAACTATAATTAGATCGCCTTCAGGAATAATATAATACGTCAGAAGTATTTGCAGTTGTTTAAGAAATTTTAATCTGTCATTCAAGACCTTAGTTGTCACAATGAGGTGTACAAACATGATTTTAGGCCGCTGAAAAAGCTGATCAACAGATCAGCAAAAGCTAAGATAGTTTCAATTTGAATGTATATTAATATGTTGAGAATTGTTAGTCTATTTTTGTAGAATTAATTCCAAATCCAATCTCTCCTGAAGGGGGTACTTCAACCCTCTATAAAAAATCCTAATCTTCTTGGTATGTGTAAAATATCATCTCCATTTTAACTACTCCAGAAATAATTGTTTTTTCTCTTCCTTTTATTTTCTGTTTTGTCAGTTAGTTTCAGAATGTTGATGCCGAGTTCTAGTCTCATTTTTATATCAATTTTTTTTTATTGTTAGAAATTGGTAGTGGAAAATCATGATGTTCTACAGCAACTTCGAACAAGTTTTGATCAACCAGACAAAATGGCAGAACTCTTCTTGCAACTGAAATGTGAGTGCTAATTTGAATATCATGTGTATTTTTATGTGTCACAGAGGACATTTTTTAAAGATTTTTTCATAAAATGATGATTTTATTTATTTATTTCCTATTATTAGATGTGGATAACTTAATGACAAGACTAAACATCATTGGTGTCATCCTGGCCTTCAAGAGCCTTACCCAAGAGGCATTAGCTGATGTAAGTACACTAACATATTTCTTTAAGTTTGGTTATAAGTTACAAGAAATAGGTATTTGGAAGCTAGTCACAATGTTTTTGAAATATAAATAAGTAATAAAGCTCTGTCCACACTATCAAATTTTATGTGACAAATTTTGTGATGTGCCCATATATGGACATGGTGATGTCATATTACACCCAATAGTGTGCAAAGTGATAGTATAGTTCTTGAGCCATTTATCTCTTATGTAGTGGCAGCGCCAGCGGGGGGCAGGGGGTTAAGCCCCCAATCGGTTTGGTCAAGTCCCCCTATCGGCCAAAGCTCCTCGACCAAAAAAAAAAAAATAGGCCTAGTTTTCCCATCCCAGCCATTTTCGGCCATCTAGAAGTTCCAATTTAAAAAAAAATTTTGTTTTGGGAGGAGGGGAATCCCCCTCCCATACCCACCTCCGGCTTGGGCTTTCGGTTCCCAGATAACGCTGCGCATTATAGTTACACCCATAAATACTTAGCGCCCCCCCCCCCAGTCGGACATCTTAGCTTCCCCCACCCATAAATTATATCCTAGAGCCGCCACTGCTCTTATGTGAGCCGATTTGACCCTTTGTTTAACGTAGGACACATAAAGTTATGATTTTTTATAACACTGTAGGTTCTAAGTATACGAGTCCCGTTCTTAAACAACTCGGTCATTGACTTCCGTGAGCATGTTCCAGATGGTACTTCCATGATTGTTAATGAGTTAGCATCCAGCGTCGGCCTATCTTGTAATGTGGATCCTGCACTTGTACGTGCCTTGCAATCGGACAAAAGCAGTAAGTATTAATTTATGCTTACTCTTTAGTATTTTTGTATAAAATGAGATTTGATATATAAAGTAGTGTATCTATGTTTACAAGATATTTTTATCATAAGAACAGATTGATAAGTTTGAAAACTTTTCAAATTATTATATACTGTACTATAATACTTTACTATCAATTGTCTGCATAATATCTAATAACTTTTTCCAAGCTGTTACCTGTTCCATTATCTGTGCATTATATGTAATAATTTAATGACCTATTTTCTATTCAAGCTATTACATGCTCAACTATACTTTACAGGATTTAAGCTGGCTAAAAAAATATTTAGCAATTTAACTAATTTGGTATTATCTGATAGAAATTTAATTAGCCCAAAACAATAGAATATAAGCAATGGTAGTTTCAATTCCATTAGCTTTTTGGCTAATTTGGAATGAAAATATTTATCAAAATTTAGCTTTTCTTAGGATTTATCAATTTGGCTAATGACAGCTTAAACCCTGACTATATTGTTTTACTTATTTCTAATGTGATCTTTATAGTTGACCCTGACCAGGACTACAACTATTCATGCCTTCTCATCGTATTCATTGCGTTGAGCTTAAAAACTCTTGTGAAAAGTGAACAGACCATTTACAATTCCATTCTGGATGCGCATCCTAACAACAGTCATTGCCTTGCTAAGGCAATAAACACCATTGCAGCCTCACTCTTTGTGATCCACAATAAGAACGACACAGAGGAAAGACTCCAGGAGTTCCTTGCTGTAAGTAGTTTTCCAGTCCAATTACCGTGTAGTTTTTTTTTCTTACTCAGAGAAAGCTTTCCTCTGTCAAGAAAAAAAAAATTGTTTTGTGGCAGCCTAACTTACCCAAAATTTTTAAAATGTAAAGTCATTTTTAGAAAGCCCAAAATGTCACAGAGCTTGGGCGACACGACAAGTTTTTGTTGCTCTAATTTAACTTTATGTCAAGAAAATGTGACAAGCTGCTTGTGAATTATTAAATACAATTTTGAAAAGGCATGTGGAGCATTGTATAAATTAGGTTGATTTATGTTTGCTGGTCAGGATATACCATTAATTTTAGTTTAATTTAAGTTTATGCTAAAATATTTGAATTCCTTAAATGCAGTAAATTATATATTGTATCAACAATAATTTTATAATGATAGTGGTAACAAATTACTAATAGCCTTGAGTGAATTTTGTATACAGGTATACAAGATTTGTAGATTATAGTACTGTAGTAAGAATGAAAATAATGATTTACTATCCTAGTGTGTGTTTTTGTTTATATGTAGTTAGCATCATCCAGCCTACTTCGGTTGAGTCAGGAAACGGACAAGATCACAATCAAAGGCAGAGAGTCGGTCTACTTGTTACTTGATCAGGTATTATATTTGTTTTATCCACAATTTTAAACTAAATAATAAAATAGTTTAAAAATTATATATGATCCTCAAAGCAAAATAAATGTCTTAATAAGTAATGCCAAGGATTTTGGTCCCAAACCTACTTTCTCCCAAATGAATTGATCTTATCCCCGATCTTATCCCCCACCCTTCCCCCTATTTTATCTAAAATGTTTACTTGAATTTCTATTTTCTATATACTTACATGTATTTTCCTTCTGCAGATTGTACAAGAGTCCCCATATTTAACACAAGACTTGCTGGAATCTTGCTTCCCTTACGCACTGTTGCGGCATGCTTACCACGCAGTCATTCAAAATGAATAGCATATTTACAGGTTAGCCATTTCCATCAGTTAGTACTATTGGTATCGGTGTACTGATTGGAATCGGTGTAGTGTTATGAGCGTGTACTGCTATAGCTATCATTTTTAATACTATTGGCATTGATATACTCCAATGGCTGCTGAGTGTATTAATGTTTCAATGTACCTGAATCATAGATTGTTGTTTATAACTACACTTAAATAAAATATTAATTGTGTATAATGTAAATAATTCTTAATAACTTAATTGCACAAACATACTGTAAATCAGAGATGCTTATAGGGATCAGGGATCTCAACCTTGAGGTCTGGCATTGCTGTGCATTTACCTTATGTTCTTGGAAAAAACATTTTACCTATTGTTCTCTCTCTCCACTTAGGATATGTCGGCATAGGAGATGGACTATATTAATATAATGGAATAAGTACAATATTTAGTAACATTGAAACAATACCAGACTTGAGTTTGAATCATAATTTTTATTAATAATACATATGAGGAATATCCATAATAATATATATTATGAAGAATATCCATAATAATACATATGAAGAATATTCATGGATGAATATGGTATTTAACTTTTAGATTGATAGGTATTTATTAGATGATTGGAAATAACAATGAAAGAAAGATAAGGTTTGTAAATTAGTAAAAAAAATATATAAAGGCCCATTTACAGCATAATAAAACAGAACCTATTATATTATTTATAGCAACTCAAACAACAACTGTTATGATGCACTGTGTAAGTGCGTTTTTATCGCTATTGTGAGCTGCTGTTGTGTTTTGTGTTAATAGGAATCATTGTAAATTGATGACCTATCCTTTTATAGGAGATATTCAATGTATTAATTTATGTTTTTTATGGGTTTTCATAGTTTATGATTTTACATAAATTTAAGTTTCTTAAAAACAGATTCATGAAAATGTTCAAATCAATTTGGAGGAAGCATTTAAAGAGGATTCTTTATATTAGAAATATTTAATAATTGAATGGGAATTTTTCTGTGCCACAATATAATTGTAACCTAAACATTTCAATTTACATCTAAACACTGTAAATATACACGATTTTAATACAGCATATTATTTTACATGTTGTTTCAAGCATTGTGACGAAAGCACCATAACAAATTATTGTACAGTTTTCCCTGATACTATAGTATGTAAATTTAGTTGAGCATTATTAATGTGTTGTTTTTATTATTATTACTATTACCTCTAGGGCCTACTGTGTAAAATAATTATGTTGTGATTTACATGATTTCTCACAAAGTTAACATAACATTACAAGTCAGATAGGCCTATTGTTTTGTGTACACAATACTATTTTAACCATCTAATAACTTGTAGAATTAAAACCTTTTTAAGAAAGCATAGCATTTAACCATTTTATAAGCACTGCAGCACTTATTAGATCATTTACAGTATTGCTAATATATGTTATTTATATTATTTATTTATTTTTTTTATATTATTGCATTTTTATTATTTTTAATTACAAAATTTATTTACTTCACCTTAAACTTCTGTTGATTGCCATTTGTATGCTGATAATTGAATGCAGCAACCTCAACTGTTTATATAGTCACTAGCATGCATTTTAGACTAAAACATGCAGTTATGTTTCTTTGACAAGCAGTTAATTTTTTGTGAAGAAAATGTGTATAATGGTAAATCTAGTTTAGAAATGGTCTGACTCTGAACACATTACGTTTGTATATATTTTTACTCATTTCAAAGATAGAAAACAAATAAAAATAGCTTTCATTTTATGGTTGTTATTCCTTTTTAGTTGCATGCTAAATTTAATATTTGTTCCTTAATCAACCAACCAGCAGACAAACACACTGTGATAATACTGTGGATGCCTTTGCAAATACTGAACTTGCCTTTGGTATTTTATCAACCTTCCAAGGCATTCAATCCTGTGACTATTCTCCTATTTAAACTTCACAGTTATGAAATATGTGGAACCACTAATGGTCTTTTCAAAACTTGCCTATCCAATAAATTTCAATGTACGAAATATACAAGGCCATTTCTCAAATTTTGTCTCTATATTAATACTGTACGTTCTTTAATTTACTTTCGTTTTACCTCTATGCTGATGACACTACTGTTTCGGAGTGTTCAACTAAGAATTGAGCAATTTTTTCAAATTATATTTCTGCTAACACATTCAGTTATCCTTCCTTTTAAGAAATGCTGTGCCGTTATTTTCCAAATCTAATAAAAGTAGACTTGGATTACAGACAGATTATAAATGTCCCTTTATTAGAAAAAACAAATTCTTGGCATCAACATCGATTCAGGGGTTGCATGGAATATACACATTAAAGAACTTGAAAATAAGATTTCAAAAAATATCATTTTTATGCTGTTCTTCCTTCATTCCACGCAACATCCTCTACAATAATAATTATAAATCTTTATTTGTCCTCAAATATAATAAACACTGGAAGTTTTGGCTGAGACCCATGGAAGACGCAGAGCCCCAACACCCGAGTACAAGATACAAACTCGCCTAACTCTCATGAAAGGGTTAATCGAGGAGCTGACCCAAACTCAATACTCGGCTGCACAGCCGGATCCCAAACCCGGGCCCTGACATGCAAGAGGCAGGAACCATACCAATCACGCTCAGCTCACAATTTACTATGTACTCCAATTCCTCCCTTATTTTAGTTATTGCAATGTTCGGTGCAATACTTAAATAAGCAGCTTATTTTGAAACAGAAAAAATGCAATTCATATCATTCGGGCACTTCCACTAGCCCACACTGACCTGTTAAATTTGTATCTATTTTTAAAATATTAAATGACAATTCATTAACATTGTAATTTTCTATATTCGTCAACTGATTTTTTAAATCCACCATAATGTTGTAAGTAATCGTTTTCATCCAAATTCTTACTTCCAGAGCTAAGCTTAACATTCAAATTCCTAGGAGTGATGTTGCCCTAACTGATGTGTTACCAGGGGCGGATTTAGAGGGGGGCTAAACAGGCTTTGGCCCCCCCCCCCTAAAATTTCATAGCAATTTCTTTTTAACTGCTTTTTGAAGGTTCAAATTAAAATATTGTTTAATGTTTTCTTCATACACATTATATTTATGGGCTAATCAGTGATAAAATAAAAATGAAATATGTTTTTTAACTGATCAGCGGACAAAAAACGTAGCTAAGAAAGCTGCTTTTGCATTGCCTTCATGCTCAAATCTCGAAGCAAAGGCCGCTGTGTAGCGGTCTCAACGTTTGTATAATACACTAAACTTTTCGTGTCGACACACTACCGTACCTGTTCTGTCATGCAAAATGGGTGTCTAGAAAACTAAGATCTAGAAAACTAAGACCTAAGATATCTTAGTTTTCTGGATCTAGAAAACTAAGATATCTTAGTTTTCTAGATCTAGAAAACTAAGATATCTTAAATTATCTTAAATTTGAACACTGTTATGACTATTTACAATAACATCTAATTAAAATATATGACATGCTCTCTGTGACTTTGGCCATCTATCCCATATTTCATTACCCTCTTTGTTGGACTGGCCCTACCAAGGTACCTAAATGACACCATAATGTCTGTATTTAGACTAACCATTACCACTAATGGGATAATGAGTTTACCATTTTCTTACATGGTGGTATCCTAAGATATTCTATTCCTTCTTTCTTGACTGAGCAAACTTGATTATTCATACAGTTTAAATATAATGTATGATTAAATTTGAGCTTTTCCTAACAATTTTGTATCTCATTTGAGATCCAGCAATCATTACCCACAATTTTCAGTACAGTATTTTGACTTATTTTTTTGTCTACAAGGTGACTATCCTGAAGGACTGAGCTGGTCATTGTCCTGTATTTATCTTGTAGCCTTAATAAAATATTTTCTTTGGATAAAATATTTGGAGCTGGCTTTGGAAACATAAGGTTAAATATTAAAAGTGAGGTGAACAGATAAAAATAGATAAACATACGGATGAGTAGAGGAGGTAGGGTGACACTAATAAATGAGTAAATTGAACCTAACAAACTGAGGAATTAGAAATAGGCATCCAAAAAGAGTACTATAAATTTTCAATAAATAACCATATGAATAATAAATTTATAATTTCCTTGCTTTATCACTCCAATTGGTATGGTACTCATTACATTCTTGTGACCCCGCTGAATTAAAATATACACTTTTTTTTTTAAAAGAACCAGTAAAATTTTGTCCAGGCTCAGTGTTTTTATTTTTTGGCAGATTTCAGGCTCAAAATGTTCTTATTTTGTTCTTGGTTTACACACCTTTTAAACAAAAAATGATTTAATTGTATGGCAAGTGTACACTGTACTGGAATGTAGGTGAAAGCGACCCCACAAAAAATTTCCCCCAAATGTCTGATAGGTACACCTACTGTACTGTATTGGGTATTACAGTCACACCTACTCACATAATGTACAGATATAATATTTTGGTTTTTAAAAATATAACCTCATTTGAAATTTTACCTCGGCCTCAATTTGTTCTTATTTTGTTCTTAATTTTTAAGCAATTTCAGCCTCAGTGTTCATATAAAATGTGTTAGTTTATCACCCACCCCTTCATCACTTTGGGGAAATTCTGATTTAAAAAAAAAAAATCAACATATATATTTTTATTTCAAACAGTCGTTCCATCTTTTTTCAGTTGATAAGCTCAGCATTTCTTGCAAATATGTTTATTGGTACAACAAAAACATATTTAAATTTGATTTCATACCTAATGACTTTTTATGTATGTGTCCCTAACCATTGATTTATCATCGGTAAAATGGGGGCGAGGTTGGGAAAAAAAAACCTCCCTTCCTCATCAGTTTTTATTCTTTGATAGGGCGATAAACTAATAATTTTTTATGGGGCCTTATAGGAGTATCAAAGTGCTTGAATGAGGTGTGGACTAGCTCATACAGTAACTTTCGTCTCCCCTAAGGGTCTTTTTGTCTAACCAGTGAACACCGGGGTAAACCCCTACTCGTCTCGAAGAAAAATGTACTGGGTTCTTTTCAGTGCACACAAGCCAAATTGTGTTACCTGAGCCTACGGTTTTTAGTCCTTATCCAAGAATATGACTTGTTACGAATGTAGGTAAGAATGGCTCCGGAAAAAATGGCCCAGGAAAAAATGGCCCCGGTAAAAATGGCCCCAGTAAAAAGGGCCCCAAATGAAAAGTAGGTAAAAATGGCCTAATGAAAAAATTCAGTAATAGAAATATTTTTTTTTAAATCTTCAAATATTTAAATATTGTAATAAGCAAGAATTGAATCAATAACAAATACAGTTACACGTCAACAGATGCAAATAATGTACTGAGAAATTATCAGAAAACAACGGCCATTGAACATTTTTTGATAGTTGAAATAAGTTTTAAAAACGTTATTCCACTAACAAATAGAGGAATGGCATACATACAGTACTTCAACTACCAAAATATGCAACTCATATAGATTAAACCACAAAATTCACTTTTGTTAAGTATCACATGAAATAACTTTACATATTATAAACAGTGCAAATAAACAGTAGTTAAAGCATGTGGATCAATTGTGTGTTTGAATGACAAGTTCATGTATTGGAAAAGGGAGGCTTACTTTACTTCAACAAATGTTCTGCTTAGAGTTACTTCAAAGAAGTATTTGTTAATCAAATATTGTTTTTAAAATAAACTGAATAATTAGGAATACATTTATTTAAGCAACTTATTTCATTGCATACTTGGTTTAAGTAAGTAAATTTAAGTGCCTAAAACTATTAGTGAGAAACCTAGTGTCCAAAAATCAGGTTTGTGAGATAAGCTTGCCCAAAGCAATTTAATTGCATTTTCTGGATATTTTGGGTATGCTGAATCCAAAAATGCAAGGGTCCTTTTTTTCAATATCGTCTTGGCCGCCATATTGGAATTTCAAAATGGCTGACATTTTAACCATAAAAATGACCATAACTCTACTATAGCAGATATTGACTTAATTTCAAGTGTTAACCCTATGTTTTCAATGTCAACCTATTTGATTTTAATATTGTCATAGACCATAGATGGCGGCCATCTTGAATTTCAAGATGGCCGACCGTTTTTCAACAAAATCTTCCTGGAAGACAGTTACTGTATTTCAATTATCATGGTGTTTACAACAGTATAAATTACACTGCATGCCTCAACCCTCTGCCTACATAGCCAATTACACACAGGGCGTTTATGGGCGAATCCATTTTGTGCTCAAGGGTTATGTTTAAAACTAGAAATTGCAAGTGAAGTGCTGCGAAGTACAACTGCATATAAATGTTCTTCGAACAAATTATTTATGCGAGTCAAGTGAAAATAATGAATAATAAAAATATAACAAATAATATGAGACACGACCCATTGTCTATATTAGAACACTTCTCATTGGGTAACAAAGTCGTAATTTTTCATTTTTGTCAAAAAGTGTCTATAGTGGTGAATTATGGTTTAGGTTTTTTTTAATAAAGTTTCAAAAATGTCTGTGTATG